>NW_023653366.1:0-30499 GCF_015228065.2 Penaeus monodon
TTTATACTTTAACATGAGTGTGCTTGCATATTGCATATAGCATACAACGAAAATTTTGTGTAAGTTTTTTGGGCTGACGAGAAAAAAAAAAAAAAAATCGGGGAGAACTCAAAGATCTCTTAGATTAACATTAAATTTCCCTCCCAAAGGTGTGGCAACACAAAAAAACGGAAACGCCTCGATTTTTCAGTGAACTTAAAAAATCGCAGCTCACGCGATAATACTGCTGAGTAATGGGCCTTTAAAATCAGAGGAAGCGTTGGGAAAACATAAAACTTATAAAGGCTCGGTTACGTCCACGGAAAAATCTCAAGGGAGAGAGTAAACCCAAATATTCACAATGGAGCTCGCCGCATCAGATCCATTAGTTGCCATTCCGACGTAGATATAAAATGTAACCTCTTTCCCCCAGAAGTAATTAGATTGAAAAAAAGATTCATTTTTTTATCTGAAAAGATGTTTGGGATGTGATAATGTATAAAGAGAAGAGTTTCAGTGAAAATATAATGAAATTTTTTAAAAAATCCCCTTATACTGTATGGAAAAAAAAAATGTTACTGTGGTTAATTGTACAGTCATATTGCTTGGCATTATGGCTTTGTATGTGTGATATGAATATTTTTATATGCTATGTTTTTTTTTTTTAAATATTTTTGGCTTCATTAATCAATCTTATTGAAACCTAAAGGGAGCTATTGCACTTAGTTAAGTTAAAAAGTTTTTTTTACCACCCTGTCTATTTTCTCGGGCGTGGCAATCATATTACGTTTTACGTATATCTAACATAGTACAGTAGTCTGTGACATTTAAATTGACTGGTAAATATAAATATAATCAAAACCCATCAAAAATTTATTTCAAAACCTTTGCCATTGTGTTTTACAAAACCCTTATTTGTTTAGGGTAGTTATTACATATAATTTATGTATGTACGATAACTTCCATTATCAATAAAATTTAAATATTCCACAGTTCAATATCCTCATTTAGCTGGTTAAAAGGCTGTATCATATGCTTCCAAATATAGTTAAAGCTTTTCGCTCTTTTCTTCGTTACGTCTACACTGGCGCACTTTTTGCACCGTGCAATTGCCAGTACTTCTGAAACCCTTTAAAACTTTTCTGGCAAAACCCGTCACATTATCTGGTTTACTTGGGGCCCACCCTAGGAAGGCTTGCTATCTCTATGGGACCCGTAGTGCCTTTTTTGGTACGTTTTCAGGCCTTTTGAGTTTTAATCACTCTACTAGTTCTCCTTTGAAATTTTTTCAATATATTGCAACCCTGCAAGGCTCCAGTATCCAGAAACTTTGCTTCTTTCGCCTTTTGCCTACGTGCTTACGTATGCCAAACATAAGTGGTATCTATAAAAACTGAATTTGAAATTGCCTCTGTTGCAGGATTTTACTTTCCTTTAATCAACCCCAAAATTTCTTCATCGCCACCTAAATTTAAAAGAATTTATTGTCCGAAGGCACTTTGGGAATCACAGAAAGCTACTCCAGAGCCCCGAGACATTAAGAATTCCGTTGCGAGGAATATCTGCCAGCTCTGTCTGTATAGTCGGGCAATTTGTTTTCTCATTTTAAACTTGATTTGTTAACCCTTTTTTTGTACAGTGAAAAGCACAACCAGCTTTGTATCCGCTGTACGTCCGTCGGCGTAACCCATATCATCGTCACCCATATATTCTATGTCCCTTTACCATTGCTAACGAAATTTGTTTTAACACACAGTTATGTACCTGTTTTTTTTTTTTTTTTTTTTTTTTGGGGTGACATGTAAGATGCACGTCATGTTAATTTCTTCCATGGTGGAATGGATCGCCCTTTTGGTATTTTCAAATTGGAACTTGAGTTTTCAATATTCGGGAGATTTTGTGCTCAAAGTGCACGCGAGTGTGTGATTAGTCACGTCTACTTGCGTGATTTTATGTTGAGTTGTTTTTGGAAAATCTGAGAGTACGAGGGTTCCCTCAGAGCTTTGCCCCCCAAATAGGGTGGAAATAAAATTATTCTATAAAAAAGGGTGGTAAGTTTACTTCTGGTCTCATGTTCCTACCCTTTGGGGCTGTTCTCGGGGCGCGGGATATCCTCTACCTCTTTTGCACTCCCTCCAAGCTATTTATTTCTGTTTTTCCTTACACTGCAACAAGTGCATGTGGTGTCTAAAACTGACCTTTAAAAGCCGAGAAAAACAGTCTGCGAGTTTAAACTTTGGGCCCATTTTCTCTTCAGACAGAATTTCAACGGTTTCAGTCTTTTCTATGAAAAAGGACCGCTTTGCTCATTTACTTCCCCCGAGAAAATTATACTTATGGATATGTCACCTCCGGTCCCTAAGCGAAAAGTGGGGGGGGGATGATACAGGGGTTTTTGAACTATTGTTTTCCAGCGGAGATGGCTAATCCCACTCATGAGCCTTTGTTGTGAGTTTGTCGAAATTTTATTTTTCCTCTCTTGTGGGATGCTTTTGACACATATGTCGTCAGCATAGCATATAATGATTCACTATCCCCAATGGGATTGCCACCCTTGTCATGAGTCTTTCACATAGGGCTGAAAACTCCCCCCTGGGGGCTCCCAAGTTCAAAAACGTGAAGTGGAACTTCTCACTCCCCTAAACCAGACACTTCGTCTTTCGAAAATACTTCTAATCCATTTCATATCTTACCCCGGATCCCAAAACTTACAAATTGTTCAGGAAAATTTTCTCTGTTTGCTATTCAAAAGCTGATTTAAGGTCAGAAAAACAGTGTCTTCCCTTTGATTAATTGTGAAAAGTACTCGCAAAGCAATGTTTTTTGGCTGTCCCGATAGAAATCCGTACAGTCTGTGAGAAAATTTCCCTTTGTCCTGTACCTTCTGTTAAAAATTATCCTTTCTAAACTTTGCATCCATATTTAAATGAAATTGGTCTATTTATCATGTTTGATTTGGTATAGGATGATTAGACTGCCCCCACCGGGGGGCCGCAGAATACCTTATACTATTTAAACCCTTATGGGTAAAAAAGGGTTTTCCCGGGTACCTGAGTTTAAAAGAGGGGGACCTATACAAATTTTCCATCCTCACCTGGGCGGATGCCTTCCTCTTCATGCTTGTTCAATTCTACTTACAAAAGTCTGAGGGTCGTACAAACACCCAAATCTCAATGGCAAATTTACGCGCAATTTTAGATTGACTGAGGTATCCTGTTTATTTTGGGAAGTGAACGCTCCACCCATTGACAAAGGGCATATCTGCTTGTGCAAGAGGACTATGGAACTGGGGGTGTTGTTGGTTTCCTGAGAGTCGTTAATTTTTTTCCAGCCCCTCGACTTGGGGTTAAGTTAATGCTTTGTAGGAAGGTTAAAGGTGTTCATTTCGCAATGTTTTTAAATTTTTCCATGGGTTTTTTTTGATTCCCCTAAAAAAATTGAAAAGGTTGTCAGGGGTATTGTCCGTTTGTAATATAAAAAAAGCTCCTAAACCGCTTTTTTTCCCTTAAACAGTGTAGGGTCCTAACCCTTAGTTTTTGTGAGTGAGTTGTTGCTCTTGACCCAGGTGTTGTAGAAATCATGGCCTTTTCAGGAAAATTTATAAACACTTGTTACTGTTAAGCTTTTATACCATTATAAGTGGGTGCCAAGGAAAGGAGGTATAGAAATTTTAAGCTAATTTGTTTTTCAGACTGACTATTATCACAGCATCTCGGGTCACTGTTACTCTTTGCAAGCATGCTTCTGACTTTCCATCCAAGACCCCTTCCTTTTCATAATCACCCTCCCCCCCCTGATTTGCCTGTCTGTATAATACTGTCATGATCTATTGTTCACAAAATGTGGGAACCTTCGCCATTTTCATTGCTTGACTATCTCCAATGTAAAATTCTAGCTTAAAATCTCTCATGCATATTGTGCCGTGTTTTCTGAAAGTTGGGCATAATCAGTTCGAATTTTCCCCCCTTGTGTATACATATCCAAGAAAAAAACCCCGAGGCTGTTCAAATTTGTAAATGCGTTTGCCATTTTTGCCTTTAGACTTCTGCACCAATTTTGGGCGAAATGGTGTCACTCATAAGCCCCAATAGGCCTTCCAAGCTGTGATCGTATAGTTATGCTCCCTCAAATTCTAGGGGCGGTTTTTTTTTTTTAGGGGGCTGATGTAAGCGCTCTTGTAAACAGATAACGTCACATTAGTTATAAATTAGAAAAGAAAGTCTTTAAATTCTAAGGTCGACACCACGTATTTCCATAAAAAAAACAAACTTTTTTTCTTGCCCCCCATCACACCAGGATTAGCTGATTGGTCAGTTTGTGTTTGTGAAGCCCTTTGTCTGCATATTTCTTGTACAGCATTACATACCCATGTTGCATCTTGTTTATTTACCCCGAGTCTGCAGTTTTCCACATATTGTTTTATACATTAATGGGGTCCGATCATTTTCTTTGTGTGCCCCACAGTTGTCCGTTTCCTGCGCATTTTCGTGGGCGTCTTTTTTTCACTTCACTGTATCACTTTTTTCGATAATCCCGTCGAAATGATATATAAAGGACCTCATTCGTTTTTTCAACATCACAAACATCTTAAAAGCAATTTTTCCCCTTCTACAAAATCACTTATTTCACTTCATGTTTCTTGTTTCCTCGGCCGTACCCCATGTCTTTTTCACCATTTTTTTCTCCTGTGGCACTGTTTCCTAGGGGGGGAAAATCCCCTGGCAGTTGGGGGAAATTTCCTGGGGTTGGGTGCCATCACCGGCACTGGGGGGTTGCGGCTGGGCTGGGCATCGCCCCACTCCGCGGTAGATGGTACGGTCGGCAGGGGGGGTGCTCGGGGCGGTTTGGGGGGGCCTTTTTGGGTCCCAACCCTCACCCCTTTGCGCTCCGCCCAACCGCACCTTTTCACGATGGGGTTTTCCCTTCTTTGTCATTGTCCTTTTTGGTTTCTTGCAGGCAGTCTGGTGGCTCTGCTAGACAACACACGCTTTTTTTTTTCCTGCAATATTTAGCTATGTGCCGTCCCCCCGCACTTTACAGACCCAACCTCTGAGCATACGGTCAAATGGACTCGGCTCTATTTTTTTTTCCCAAGGAATTTTGGTATCTTTAGGGGGCGGCTTTCCCGTCCATACAATGATGATCCTTTTTAAAAGGGCTGTCCTCCTTGTAAATCCTCTGACTTTAAAAACCCCCAAAGTTGCGTTTTTCCCTCGCGGCAGCCTCCTTCAAAACCTGGAAACCAGGTTTTCCCCCGTTTTTTTTTTCCTTTTGGGCTGAGGGTCGTTTTTGTTCTGTAGAAGATCCCGCAAAAAGTGCCTTTAAACCTCGGGCCCGTATTTTGTTGTTCCCGGCGTACATAGATGTAGCGTGAGGATGTCCACTCCCCTCCCATTCCGGTCCTTCCTTTTTGGAGTGGGGGCAGCTGGCAAACCTCCCCATCCACCTGTTTTTATCTATGGTAGATGTGTTCTCGGGAAAGTTCAGTCAATGTCCCTGTCCCGGTGGGTGATTTTTTCACTCTGTTGGGTCTGTTCCTTTTTTGCTTTCTCGTCGGTTGCGGTGTCTTTTGGTGTAGTTTCACTTTCTTCCTCCTCTTCTAAAGGGTTGGGAACCCCTCGTTATCAGCTCAAGTCGGCAGTCGAACCCACTCCATTCACACCCTATGCTCGTGGAATTAAGGGTAAAACACTAGGTCAATGCTGTCACCATACACTCCGGGGCTCCCAACGTCTTTGCAAGTACCCTGTTATTTTTGGCACCTACTCGTATTTGAAATTTTTTACTAAGCACGTTTTTTCTGATGCCCTGACCAATTTCCAACAAAATTTGGTGTATTCCCCACACAACCACGCACACTCGGGGTTGGACCCCCAGGTGAGGGGGTTTATCCCCTAAAATCGTCCAAAACCGAAGAATCGTGTGCTTCCTGCTTTGGTTTTACTAGGCTTACAACTGGATTGCTACATTAAGTTAATTTTAAGAAATTTTTATTCACCACCCTGGCTATCTGCTCAGGCGTGGCAATCATGATTACAGTTTTACATATATCTACATTTACAGTAGTCGAAACTACTGTAGTTGTACAAGGTAAAATAAAAATAAAAATCAACATCATAAAAAAATTATTACTTTCTATGCTTTTGCCGCTGTGTTTGAAACCCTTTTATTTGCTTAGGGTAGTTATTCATAGTAAATTTGGGGTATAGTACGAGTATTCTTCCGATGTATAGATGAAATGAATATTCACATAGTTTTTTAACCTATTTAGGGGGGGTCTGAAAGGCTGTATCAATACTTTCTAAATATATGCTCAAGCATTCTTTTTGTTTTCTTCGTTACACAGTCACATCTGATTCTCTGACTTTTTGCACCGTGCAGTTGCCATACATTCTGTAACCTAAAAAGATTCTGGCATAACCACGTCCACTGTCTGTTTAATTCGGCCCCCTAGGAAAGGGTTGCCATCTCTATCTGATCGTAGTCCCTTTTGGTACACTTTCGGCCTTTGAGTGTTAATCGACTACTAGTTTTCCTTATAGAAATTTTAATATATGGCAACCCTAGCAGAGGCATCCCAAAATCTATGTTCCAATTCCCCTTTTGCAGGGTTCTTTCGCCAAATTTTTCTACTGGGGTCTTGCGTATGCCAAAAGAGAGGGATCCTCAAACTGAATTTTAAATTACGCTCCGTTGCATAGGTTTCGTTACGCTTTAAACAACTCACAATTTCTTCTCGCCACCCGCTTTGAAGAATTTCGTCCGAAGAGCACTTTGAGGTCACAAAAACTCTCCGGCCCCCCAGACATTAAAATTCCGTTGCAGGAGATACCTGCCAACTCCGTTTGTGTAGTGCTGGCCTAGTTTTGTATTTTGTATTTTCATATTAGCCATTTTTATAACAGCGCAAACACAACCCCCTTTCTATCCAGCTGTCGGATCCTCCGGCGTAACCTCTATGATCATCGCCCATAGATTCTGTGTTTCCTCTACCCTTGCTCGCAATTTGTTTCAACACACAGTTATGCACCCGTTTTTTTGTGTAGACTTAAGGGCACGACAAAGTTGAATTCTTCCATGGTGAATGGAGCGACCTTTTTGGTATTTTACTAAATTTGGAACATTGAGTTTTATAAATTTTAGGAGATTTTTTGTATCGTGGTGTGTGGGTTTGTCACGTCTACTTGCGTGATTTTAGTTGCAGTTGTTTTTGGAAAACTGAGAGATACAGGGTTTCCTCAGCTTTTACCCCAAAAATGGTGGAAATAAATATTATCTATCAAAATGGTGGGAAATTTAAAATTTTTATTTATGTTTACTGTCCTTGCTGTTCCGGGGCGCCGAGGGTAATCCTCATACTTCATTTTCCTACCCCCAAGCTATTTATTTTTGATTCCTTACCTGCAACAAATGCAGTGCATGGTAGTCTACAACTGACCTTATAAAACACAATAAAATCAGCGGCTTAACATTGATGCCTGTTCTCTTTCCCACAAGAACTTTTAAAAGGTTTTTTTCTTCTTTAGAGAGAGGGCCAGTCTGATCATTTAACACCCCCCGAGATATTTTAAATTAGGCATATGTCAAGCTCCCGGTCACCTACAAAAATGGGGGGGGGTATGTATTGGGTTTAGTCCATTGTTTTCTAAACGGAAAAAGACTAAAACCACACTCATGAACCTTTGCTGTGATTCTTCGAGAATTAATTGCATCCCTCTTTATGATGCTCTGACGCATATTCATCAGCATAGCATATAATGGTTCACAATCCCAAGTGGGATATCTGCCACCGCTTGTGCATGAGGTCATTTAATGCATGGGGGGAGAACTCCTCCCTTGGCGTCCCAAATTCAAAAGATTTTGAAATGGAACTTCTCACTCCCCTGAACAGGAATTGCAGACGTTCGGAGATACTTTTTAATCCAGTTCAATATTTACCCTGGGCCAAAGCTTACTTATTGTTCTAAAATATCTTCTTTTTCAATGTCAAAAGCTGACTTAAGGGCAAAAAAACAGTGTGCTTCCCTGGTTGAGTGTGAAAAGTACTCTGCAAAACAATTTGTGGCTACGCCCGATAGGAAACCCTACGTCTGTAGATAATTTACCTTGTAACTGTACCCCGAGTCGTTTTAAAATTACCTTTTTGATTTGCATACACTGAGGTTAATGAAATTGGTCGGTATTTATCAGTGTTTTATTTCGGTATAGGGATTTTAACTGCATTTCCCGGGCCGGGAGAATCCCTTTTGACAAAATTAAACCCATAGGGGCAAAAGGGGGGGTTTCCAGGTCCTGAGCTATAAGGGGGAGGGGCACTATGGTAATTCCATCCTCACCTGGGCCGACCTTTTCTTTATCAGTGCATTATTCATTTTCCCACTCATGACTCAGCAAATCTAGGGGTCTAAACAGAACCCAACTCAATGGCAAATTTGCGTGCAATTTTTGATTGACAAGTAATCCTGAAAATTTGTGGGAATGACTAAAATTTTTTGGGCGCTCCAGCCCATTTACTAAAGGGGCATATCTGCTTGTGCAAGAGGACTATGGAACTGCGGGGGGCTAGTTGGTTTGTCGATTAATTTTTTTTTTCCCGACCTCCGAACTGAGGTGTTATTGTTTTAAAGCTTTTTGGAACTTTCAAAGTTTCATTTCAGAAAAAGAGTTTTTTAAATTTTCCCTAGGTTTTTTTTTAGCCTTAAGAAATTCAATAAGGTTGTCCGGGTATTACCTGTTGTAGATATCATAAAGCCCTGAAAATCGCTTTTGTTCCCTTTAAAAATATAGGGTCACCGACCCCCTTGGTGTTTGGAGCGTTTTTGGTTGCTGTTCTTGAAGGGTTTTCTTTGGACGACCCAAGTGTTGTATAATCAGCGCCCCTGTTGTCATGTCCATGGAAAAATTTATCAACACTTGTTACGGTAAACATTGTACCAGTCATAGATCGTGATTTAAAGTGATGCTCAAAGGGAAGGGGGGTAGAATTTTTAGCCCATTTTTTTTGTAGACTGATTTTTATCAAAAAAGCGTATCCGTTACTATTGCAAAATGGTCACGATTAGCTCTGTTGCAAGCTGCTTCTGACGTTTCCCCGGGGACAAATCCCTTTTCCCATTACAAAATCTGCCCGCCCCCCCACGTGATTTGCCTGTCTGTATCATATACTTCATAGATCTATTGTTCAAAATGTCGGAACTCTTCCCCCATTTTTATTGCATTGACTATCTCCAAATGTTAATTTCTAGCATTAAAATCTCCTGCTATTGTCTTATTTTTAAAGTTGGGCGTGAATCAGTCTGAAACTTTCTACACCTTGCGTATAAATTGTACAAGAGAAAAAACCCCAAAGGGTGTTTTGAAAAGCTATCTGCACATTATTTTCATTAGATTTCTCACCAAATTATGCGGTAGGTGTCACTGACATAAGTCAATAGGCCCGTCCCTTCTGGTTCGATAGGGGGTAGCCTCAAATTTTAGGGGCGGTTTTTTTTTTAGTGGCTGATTGAAGGGCTCTTTTAAACAATAACGTCAAAATTATTGTTATGAAATATAAAGCAGTCTTAATTCTACGGTTGACCCACGTATATTCCATGAAAAAAAAGTAATTGTTTCTTTTCCCCCATCACACCCTATGTTTAACTGATTGGTCAAAATTTTTGTTTGATGAAACTCTTTAGTCTGCTATTTCTTTACTGCAAAAAAGACTGTGTTGCATCTTCTTTATTTATCTGTTTTTCGCGCTTTCCGCGATTTATACTAACGTAATCCTACCTGTGCTTTTCTGATGTGTCCCCCAGATCGGGCCCTTTCCTTCGCTCTTCGTCATCGTAATTTTTACGGTCATGTCGTCTTTTTCAGATGGCCCGTCCCTGCTAAAAAAATATCAGAGACCCCATTCGTATTTTTCAAAATCATAAAACATCAAAATCACATTTTCCCCCCTCTCACGCTCACTTTTTTCGTGCGTAATAAAAAATCAAAACCTCATTCAAATTTTTAACACACTAAAATCATCAAAAGCCATTTTCCCTGTCTCACGCTCACTTTTTTTCGTGCGTAATAATAATTCAGAGACCTCATTCGTTTTTCAAATCACTAAAATCACTAACATCACAAACACACATTTTCCCGTCTACACGATCACTTTTGTTCCCATTATCATTTTTTTCAAATTTAGCAACTCTTTCCTGATCTTTTTTTTTTTCGCAATCTCTTGCCCGATGCTTTTTATTTCCTCGGGCCTATCCATGTCTTTTTTTACCATGGTTTCTCCTGTGGGAAATGTTTCCTAGATGGGGGAATCCCCCCGGCAGTTGTGGGGAAATTCCCGTGGGTTGGGGCGTCACGCGGCCCTGGGGGGGTGGGTTTTCTGGGCTGGGCATCGCCACCCGCGGTCGATGGGTAGTTTGGGGGAGGTGGGGGGGGGGGGCTCGTGGCGGTTTTTGGGGGCGTTACGGTGCCAGGCCTCCACCCTTTCCCCTCTGCCCTGACGCACCCCTTCACGATGGTGGGGGGCGTCCTCATTGTCTTGTCCCCTTTCCGTCGTTTTTTTCGGCAGTCCTTTGCCTGGTGAGCCCTGCACAGACAGCACACCCTGTGTCCTTCCTCAAAATTTAGCTACTGGCCATAACCCCTTTACCTTTGCAACACAACCCTGAGCACCACGGGCGAAAGGAGCTCGGCTCTAGTATCACCAAAGAAATTTGGGACTCTTAGGGGGTGGCTGTTTCTCCGCCCAAAAATGATACCTGTTCAAGGGCTGTCCATCCTTATAGATCCTCCCGGGGGTTTAAAAAAACCCGAAAATGCTGCTTCCCCGCCGCCTCCCTTTGGAAAACCCGTAACCAGGTATTCCCCCTTTTTTTCTTTTTAGGCTGAAATCGTCTTTGTTCTGCAGAGAGATCCCCCAAAAAAGGGCCCTTATCATCAGGGGCCCCATATTTTTTTGTTTTTCTCGTACATGACGTAGCGCGAGGGTATCCATCTCCCCCGCACCCGTCTAGCGGGCCTCCCTCTTGGAGGGGGGGCAGCTGGGTGACCTCCCTATCCCCCTTATTTTTCGACGGAATCGTTCCCCCGGGGAAAGGGCCGTCTAATGTCCTCTCCCGGGGGCATGGGTTCGCGCTTTTTTGGGCGTCCCTTTGCTTTCTTGGTCAGGTTGCTGTTTTTATTCGGGATGGTTTTCACTTTCTTCCCTTTTGGCTGAACGAGTTGGGAAACCCTCGTTATCCATCAGGGCGGCAGCGAATCCCCATCGTTCACTCCTATGTTCGGTGGAAAACAAACCCCCCATATTGGGGGGTTTAGGGGGGGGTAGTTGGCACGGCACTGGGGGGGCATCGAGCACGTCCCCCCCCTCATCCTGGTAGGACGTGAGGGGTGGTTGTCCCCTCCCTTCTTGGGGGATCAATTCCCTGCGTCGGGGGGGGAGGTTGGAGCGCCAGGGCCCCCGCTGTCACACATACATTCACCAGGTCCGCCAGGTCGTTGGTACAGCACCCTGTTACCTTAGCACCACACTCAGTATTTGTAATTTTTTGTAAACACTGCTTTTTTTTAGAGTCCCCCGCCATAATATCCGCGAATTTGGGGTATGTACAACCCACCAACCACGCACACTCTAGTTAAGACAACCCAGTTGAGGGGGGTTTAACCCCGTAAAATCGTCCAAACACAGGGGGAATCCGGAGTCCCTTTGGTGTTTTTCTAGGCTTACTGGTTGCTAAACTGTGAAATGTGGTTTTACCGTAGCTTTTTTAAAGATTTTTCCCAAAAAGATACCCGTGTGCGTCGTTTTTTAGTTCATCGTGGGGGTTCTTGCTCTACATCGATCCAAGAAGGCGTTTTGGGCGGTGCTGAAAATCGCTAAGGGAGATTCTGTCTTAGGAGAAATCCCACACAGTTTTGGCCTAATAAAAGCCCATATACCGGTACGAAAGTGCTGTAAAGTGTGGGGGGAGCCTGTCAAACTTCTTCTGCTAACTCAGGGGTGAGGCAAGCTGTGGTCCTTGCACCAACGGCTTTTCAACACCTGTATGGCCTTGATAATGGGGGCTAGAGCCTACTATCCAGTGTGGAGAACTCTTGGCAATACAAGGTCTCAGACCTTAACTTTGCCGATGTTGCTATCCTTTTGAGTCTCTAGAAGTCACTGGGGGGTGAGTCAAAGCCCTTGGCCTAGAGGTCCTCCTGGGCCAAGGCCCATATTCAGGACTTTGGGGCACTTTAGGGGAACCCATTCGTCGAACTCATACTTGCAGTAAGGACATTGAAGTGCAAAGAGCTTTGTGCATACTTGTACAAGTCCATATCTCTGGGCTGGTCAGACCAAAAAGTCGTAGACCGGATTGTCTGGCAGCAGGAGTGACGAACTCATGGAACAGCTACGTGTCTTCAGGCTTTGATACTGCCAGTTTTGCTCTATGGAAAGTGAACCTGGACACTTTCTACTGTCTTGGATCTTTCTTGAAGCCTTTTGTAAGTCTTTTTCGCCGGATCATAGGGTAACAGTTTGACAGGACCATTCCACCGTGGCTATAACAACTGTGAGATTGGCATGGGACCTGTTACTTGCATATCCGGGATCACCAACTCCAGGCTATAATTGGTGACCTAGCTCTTTCCCTGTTGATGAACCTGCCCATCACATTGTCTCCTCTGCAAGACAATCCTGTGGAGGAGACCCGTGGGATGACTTCAGGAATCATGGCTTGGGCAGTTTTGACGAGACCCTTCGCGAGGAGTTAGAATGGGCGAGGCCTGCCTGAGACTCGCCTGAGGGACCAACTGTGCTGGAAACGAAGGGTGGATTCAGCCGTGCGCCCTCGTCGACCCTTGATGATGATATGAATGTGGCATTGCAATTATTCCATCTTTCACTAAAACACCTTAGTACATCTGACTCAGACTTTGATTGCTAATTAATTCCACGATGCCCACTTCATTCTCAGTTTGAGTAGATAGGTAATGTCCTATGAGCTAGTGGAGATTCCCTAGTTGCATAGTCCCTTTTAGTGATCTTGTGGCATGATTGATTAGTATTGGCCCTGCGTTTCATCATACCCTGGTAATGACCTGGATTTCGAGTCCGGGTCAAGATAGCTGTTATATATATAATATATATATATATATCTATATATATATATATATATATATATTATATATAGTATATATAATATACATATATATATATACATACAATATATATATAATATATATATATATATATCTATTATATCTATATATATATAGATATATCTATATATATATATATATATATATTATATATATATATTTTTTTTTTTTTTTTTTTTTTTTTTTTTTTTTTTTTTTTTTTTTTTTGGCAACCATTCATTCCACTGCAGGACATAGCCTCTCTCAGTTTTCACTGTTTGAGAGTTTAATTTGGCCGTGCCACCCTTGCCTGATTGAATGCCTTCCTAATTAACCGGGTTCGGCGCGCTAACACTTGTGCCACGGCAAGCAATTTCCCCTACGACCATGCGCTTTGACTTCCTCAGGCGATATGTCGTTTTTCTCAACGTGAGATTGAGTCTCAGCCTGCAGTCGGACCACTGAGGATTGTTATATATATATATATATATATATATATATAATATATATATATATATATATCTATATAATTATATATATATATATGTATAAACATTATATGTATAATTATATATATCTATATACACACACACAAGCACGCACACACACACACACAGCACACACACACACACACACACACACACAACATCACACACACACAACACACATATATATATATATATATATTATATATATATAGATATATATAATATATAATATTATATATATATCCATAATACAGGAATTAGGGGAAAGTTTCTATTTTCACAAAGCGTTTAGATAGAATATGGAATTCTATTGGTATAAGCGAAGAGTGGCTTCAGCAACAATTAAAAAACTAAACAATAGGTACACCTTAAAGATTGTTTCAAGTTTATGCCCAACCTGCAGTCCCCAGTGATGAGAAATAGAGAGCTTCTATGAAGATGTTCAATTTAGCTAGCGAGAGAGCGAAAACCCATGTCGCAATAATATTGGGATTTTAAATGCCAAATAGGGCAAAAGACGGAGAAAACCGTTCGGGAATCACGAATAGGCATTGGGAATGAGAAGGGACAGATTGCTAATCGATTTTTGCGAGGCTCAAATCACTCATGTACCATTGCATACATTCGTCAAAAAACAGACCTAGAACGAAGTGGGCCATGGAAAGTTGCCATCTGACATCACAAACAAAATTGAAACTTCATCTTTCAAATAAGCGCGACATAGTAAAATGTGGAATTATTAATAAAGTAAATGTTGCAGCGACCATAGAATGGTCAGAGGCCAATTAAATTTCACCTCAGAAGGAAAGGAACAACTCATCGATAACCTGAACTGAAGACCAGAGCGACAGAATTTAACCTTAACACCAAAACAGATATTCAATTCTCACGACGAAGATCTGAACATTGACCACATCAACAAATAGTTCAATGACACAATAGAGGAAGCTGCAATTGAAGTAGGCGGTAAGACGGCAAGCAAGCTCCAGCGTTCTCGGTAGAAACTAACAGCTTATGCAAAACGTAGGATTCTGAAAGTATCGTCAAACTGGGACAGATAAAATTAGGTGAACTAACAAAGCCTATAAATAAAAAAGAAGAGAGAAGATTGCAATGCTCAAATAATAAATGAAACAGTGGATCTCCAGGTACCATCATGAAAATAGCTAAAGAAGACCTCGGAATAGGGGAGAAATCAAGTGGAGCAATAAAGAAACAAGACTGAGAAGTTGACCATATAATAATGATGAAATCATAAGAGTAGTGGCACTTTTACGGGATCTATACACTCAATGAATAGAGCGAAAGGTAACTAAGACGTACCTACCCACAAAAATTAAAAAAGTGCGTTAAAGGCATGAAGAAGAGGGAAACAACCTTATAATAGATGTAGGGAAATTGCAGCCAGTGAAACTAGCCAATCTTTAACAAATGCCTCCTCAGATATGAAATGGTTACGCCCAAAACCTGGAAAAATGCAACATTATTTTGATAGGGATAGAACGGTTCTAAAAAACTATACCGGGGGGGGGGGGGGGAACTCAAGAGCTAGAATGGACGGAAAACTTATGAAATAGGAGACGATACCTAAACATCTAAGATTTGGGCAAGTGATATTGTTCTTTCTATGAATCTACATATAAAATGCAGCAATTAATAACGACCTGAATCGAGAACGTACGATGAACACAAAAAGTCTGAACATGTTCACAGTACAGTTTAAATCGAACAGATAATGTACAAAGCCGAAGTGCTCTAGAGTAGTGGCAAGTTACATACCTAGAGCAACCCGTACCAAAGGCTAGGCTGAGTCGCCTTCGGCCTTATGTTTTTAAAAAGAAAAGTCTCTAACCAATGCATCCTCCCAGTAACCTATGGCCAAAATCATGGACTACAACCAAATTAACTGGAGAGAGGGATGGAGGAGTTGATGCTGGAATTAGCCGAAGAATGAGGGCGGATGAGGGGCGACATGGATCAGGGAACAGACAAAGTGGAAGATATACTTGTGGGCATCAGAAGGGAAAAAATCGCAATGTGCAGGTCATATATTTCAGAGACAGGAACGATAGATGTACAAAGACTGGGCGATACTTTAGCAGTATGCGCATCTTGAAAAGTCCTGTCCATTGCATATGAAATGCTACACTGACGGATCCTTACAGCTGGGAGCGAGCAGGATGCGCTTTGTTGTATATATAAACAATATTTTACAGCGCCAGGATTATAGAAGGATTCATGATTGGGCTAGCCTACGCAAACTGAGTTGGCAGGAATACTCATGGTCACTGAATTTCTATTGAATCAAGATCAGGGGTAATTTTCTTCGATTCACGAGACTGCTCTCCAAGCTCTGAATACTTTTTACAAAGGAAATATTGCAAATGACAATCAGATAAAGGTGTATCGTTTAAAGAGCGAGGCTATGATGTACGTTTTGTGTGTATTCCATCGCATGTTGTATCCTTAAGGCATGCTTGTCACAGGCTGATTTTTGCTAGGGCGATCATGGGCTGATCACTAGCAAGTCGCATGTGATAAGCAAAGTTTGGATATAAATCTTAGTGTACCCTCTTTCTAGGATTTTAATACATCATTAAAGTTGTCTTTAAGAGGCCTTGGCTGTGTGATTAATTCTCAACCGACCTGAACCTGTAGCATAAAGCACTATGACCGGTTTACGCAGATTCCTTTATCTATGGTTTATAAAAAACAGACCAAGACAGTGGGATATTGTGACCGCAAGAATCAGGCTTGATATAGATGTTATTGGGCAGGTCAAACACGCTTGTATGTCGAAGAAACTAGGTGTTTACTGTATGTACCATTCCATATCTGGTGTCCTTAGAAGATATACTTATTTGTATCCTGCATTTGAATGTAGTATCACATGACCTGCATATCAAATGTAGTATTGCCTTTCCACGCCCAAAGCTGTACGCCGGCGTGGCCAGATGAGTAGTAAATTACTGTGTAATTATTTCTTTCTTTTAAGTGATATAGTACTTGTCATAATAATGTTAAGCATAAATTCAAATATAATACCATATATATAATGCTTACGATCATGCATCATGTCTGTGCAGTTAGTTCAGTATGGTAAATAAAAGGACTTAAACTAAACAAAAATCAACTTATATTCCTGTTTAGAAAGGAGCACTAATTACATTAATTCATAATTTGGTGTTCGAGCAGCCAGAAGAACCTCTTAACTTTACAGAATTCAAGACCAATTACAACCTCAATAGTCCAAGTCACCTTTGATTGTCGTACCACTCTGCATTCAAGAAAGTGGCTGCGTGTAATGTGTCTGCACTGAATATTTCCGATAAAGGGCCCCCAAAAAGACATTGTTCGCTTACTAACTTTCAGCAAATGCCCTAGCAGCTGTTATTGAAATCCTGAGCAATGTAGCGAATTCTGCATCGATGTCCTCAGCAGTCTTGGAGTGTGTTCATGGTTTATCTGATAACTCTTTTAAGGCATTACAGCATCACATTTACACGAGGAAAGCCTAAACAAGGGTCATTTAAACAAGAACTAAAAATTGTAATGTCGATTGGCAATATATCATTATTTTATGTTGCACTTCAACCGCAGTTTTTCTTTGTCTGTCTGTCTTATTTTATTATATTATTATTATTATTATTATTATTAATTATTATTATTATTATTATTATTATGATGATGATAGATGATGATGATTATTATTATGGGGGGGATGATGATGTATGATGCATGATGATGATGATGATGATGATGATGATGATGATGATGATGATGTGAGATTTTGATGTGACGATGATGATGATGATGATGATGATGATGATGATGATGATGATGATGATGATGATGATGATGAATGATAGATGATGATGATGATGATGATGATGATGATGGATGATTGTTGTTGTGTTGTTGTTGTTGTTGTTTGTTCACATTATTATCATTATCGCCTCATTATCATTTATTATTATTAGCATTCCTATTATTATTGCTATGTTTATTAATCATCATTATTATTGTATTATCACGTTATTATTCCTACTATCATTATCGTCTATAATTATTATTGTTATTATTATATTATCTTACTATTATTAATTTGATTATTATTTCTGTAATTATTATTATTATTATTATTATTACTATTTTATTATCATCATTATTCACATTGTATTATTATTAATATTACTACTATTACGATATCGTCATCATTAATATCATGATTTACGATTATTATAGATGTTACTACTACCATTATTATTATCATTATTATAATAATTATTATTATCATATTATTATGTTATTATTATTTTATTACTAATTATTATCGTTGTTTTATCATAATATTATTATTGATTGTTATCATTCCATCATTTTTATTTACTATTTATTACTATTACTTTATCATTATTTATCATTACTATATTAGTATCATTATTTTTCTTATCATATTGTTATCATTATTATTTTTACTATGTTTGCTATTATAATAATAATATAATATATTATTATTATTTTATTATGATTTATTAGTTTAGTATTATATATTATTGTTTCAATTATATGACTATAATTTATTGTTGTGGTTGTTGTTATCATCATCATAATTGTTACAATTATTATTATCATTATCATCATTATATTATTAATCACCATTATCATTGATATATCATTAACATTAATATTAATCATTATTGTTTGTTGTTTTTATCAGTATTAATTATCATTATTACATTACTATTATATCATTAATTATTATTATTGACTATCATCATCATCCTTAAATTGGCATTATCACAGTATATGATTGTTGCTGTTATTATTCACCTTATCATTATCCTTGTCGTATATTCCATTATCTTTAATATTTTTATACTATTAACTATTATTATTACATCATATTATTAATATGATCGTTATTATTATCATTTTTTCTTTATTAGTATTTCTATCATTTATTATTATTATTATCATATTATTATTAATCATTAATTTTGTTAAGTATATTATTTTTTATTATTATTATTATTATTTATTATTATTATTGTTATCATTATTTTGTCATTATTATTTCTTATTATTAATTATATTATTATTATTATTATTATTATTATTATTACTATTACTATATTATTACTATCATTTGTTACTGTTAATGTTGCTGTTGTTTATTATCATTATTAACACTGTCCTTCATATATATATATATATATATATATATACATATATATATATAGTATATATATCTATATATATACATATATATGTATATATATGTATATATATGTATATAATAGATAGATAGATGGAAAGATATTTTGTGTGAAAAAAAAAAAAAAAATATAATAATCAGTTTATTGAATCTCAGCAGATAAAGAGGACACACTATATTTACATACACACATTAGACAACAAACAACAAAACAAACGAACAATCTATAGAAATGATAAGAAACGAAGCAAGAAAAACAAAATAACAAAAGAAAAATGCAGTACAGTAGTAAGCGTGCTGAATAGTAAAGTGTGGATTAGTGCTCGTAGAAAAGTGTGGTGGCCGGTCCACTGACTAGTGCTCGTGAATGAGTCTGAAACTAGAGTGGGTATTGTTCTCTGTGGTAGCCGTCTGTGCAGACCTGAGATGGCCCCAGTTTTGTGGTGGCGCGTAAGGCCCGGCGAGACGGCAGAGTGATGAGGCCCTAGGGCAGTCAAGGCACTGTCATAGCTGGTATAGGCCAGGACCGATAATATAACTGCGATTAGACGAAGATCTAGCTTCGCCGTGCCTTCCATATAGGCCAGGTCTGTGTCACGCTTTTATGGCTGTCTCATTTTGTTCTCTGACACTCGATGCTTACTGTCGTGTGGGATTTGCCAGCATGCGCTCATGCCGCCAATGATGCAATCATGCAGCATATCTCTTTACCAACCCGGCGGTTTGGGGGGTTCCCTGTCGTAGAAATTATGTGTGTCATAACTTTGTAAGTAATGTACAAGGGTGGCTGTTCCGGCTCGTACAAGGATGCAAACCTGTCCTGCATAATCAATTGTCTCTATGATATGCCATGTGCAATGGTAACCTAGGCTGATTCGGTGAGAATGACTTCGGTACCTCTATAGATTGTTCAGAGAGTGCTAGTGTCTCATAGCCTGTGGCGTTTGAGATACCATCTGGCCGAGAGGGGAGCGTTCTTGTTCCTCTCTGTGAAGTTTGCAAGAGTAAGGCAAGAGGCTGTGGCTTTACACTTCTGCCGTAAGACTTTTCGGCTTGGTGAAAGCCTAAGTGGCTAGGGACCCAAGTTATGATTATTCTTCTACCATGAACAAAAATCCTCTGCGCTATGGTAAGCACAGTGGTCAGCAGGTTAGATTTGTCTTTGGGTGAGCTTTCTGTAAGACGCCAATGGCTACCCTGGAGTCTATGGTATGACCAATTCCTTACCCTCAGAGACGCATGGCTAGGGCTCCCATGATCGCAACTGCCTCTACCTGTGCGAGGAGGTTTGTCTGTTACCTCTCATGGATTTTTGTGGCATCCTTGCTGCAATGCCGGCGTCCTGCAGTGTGGCTAAGCGATCGACTGTGATCCATCTGTGCAGTAGGTTCTACTATCCCCCACCCAGAGGAGTGATGGCTGCAATGACCCTCTCGGCTTCTGCCTTTAGAGACTGGGCATGGGTATTGATTCTCTCCTTGACAAGCTCATAACAATAACTCAATTAAGATTTGTGCTGGGGGCGGGGCTTCAATAAAGTTCAGGTGGGGGGAGTCCATGCCCCTTGGCAGTAGTTGTTCGTTGAGCTGGTAGCATACCAACAACCATGGCCATGTGAGACAGCCAGGTGGTTGTTTGTCTTGTTCTAGGTGTCTGGTATTTTTTTTTTTTTTTTTTTGTCTCAGGCCTTGTGGCACCCAGAATGATCCTGGCGAGCTTCATTTTGAACCGTCCTCCATTTTTTTCTTCAATTTTGGCTTTGCAGCAATCATTGACAGAAGCATAGTCCACAATGGGCAGACAGCATGTACATCGAATGATATTAGTACTTAGTATGTGTCTCCCAGTAATTGCCCTCATGACAGAAAGTCTTGTTTTGGTTCGATCAACCAGGTACTGGATCTCCTTATGGAAAGGAGAGGGTCTCTTCAATTCTTACCCCAAGGTATTGGATGTCCTGGACCCACTGTATTCCATTCCCTGGATTATCAGACTTGCGTCTTGAACATTGTGTCTCAGAGCCATGGCTTTTGATTTGGCTACAGATATCTTTAGTGCTGTCCTGCAACACTACTCAGATACAAGGTCCAAACATTGCTGGGCTCTATTTAAGCAATGTGGTCCAGTGGAGATAACCGCAGGATCATCTGCACAAGAGATGCTCTTGCACTCCACTGGGAGGTGTATGTTGAGGATAGAGGACAGTGCTGAAAAGGGCTGGACTGAGAACCCCACCCTGTGGTGTTCCATTTTTCTAGTGGATTGTCCTGTGATAAGTGAACTTAGAATCTGACTTTGGCTGTTCTGTTCCTGAAGTAGTCACCTATCCAAGCCAAAAGCTTTCCTCTGATTCCTTTCTGAATCAGGTTCTCCTGAATAGCAAGAGGGCTTGGTAATTCAAAAGCCTACTCCAGGTCTAGGAATACTACCAGTTAATTGTGCGTAAGAGCGTGGCTATGCTGTGTGTTGTGTTCATGCCCCTTGTGAACCTATGGAGGTGTTCATGTGGGGTCCCATTTTCCATTGGAGATGGTTTATGATCACCCTCTCAGCCGTCTTGCCCAGGCAACTGAGGAGAGAGATGGGGCGGCACTTCCCTGGCTCCTTTGGTTTTGGGATGGGAACTATGGTAGCCCCCTACCAGCTCTGTGGTAGAGTGGACTTGTGGATGAGTTGCAGGAATGCAAACTCACCTTCCTGTCCTAGATGGGAAATGATTGGGTATGAGATCCCATCAAACCTAGGGTCGAGCAAGAATTGTTTTTGTAGGTTTTTTCTTAGTTCCCTCAGAGGAAAGATAACATCTGAGTTATCAGGTTCGACTGCCCTTTCTCTGATATGACCATCTACCTGGTTGTAGGCATTCTTGGTTTGCCCTCAGTTTGGCTGGCAGACTTGCTACTTGTTCTCACAGAGAACTCATGCACCAGTCTGTTTACCTCTGATTGAGGGTCGTGGTATGTGCACCTCAGGGCTGAGTGGTTGGTAGCTCACCTGACCCATTGCTTCAGCTCTGTAAGAGTGGTTTGGTGGCCAAAGGACTCACACCATTCCAGTCACTTTTCCTACCTGACTCTGTTGGCAGTTTCCTTGGCATCTCTAGGATGTGGATAATTCTATTTCGAGTACCAGGACCACGTGGCTGTTTTCCACGTGGAGCAATCAGTGTAGCAGACGGAGCCAGTGACCTCACCTCGCCCCCCCCCCCCATGCTTCCTGCAGCTGCTGCTACCACTCCTCCAGCTGGAACGGTCACTACTTATATCGAGAATGACCTAGGCCTCAGTGAGTTCGTGCTAAGCTACCACCGCGCTAAGGTCAGCCCTCGCCTCCCTCTGGGTGGGCTGACTGTGACCTCCGCGCGGCCCGATTACCCGTATAACTAAACATGTCGTGTTCTTATACTGTGTGTGTGCCAACTCTCAGAAATAAAGAGTCAAGCCGTTAACAAGTATAACTACCCTCTGTTCACCATTGTACTAAGGATGATAGCCTTTTACAATCTGGTGGCAGGGTGGTGCTGCGTCCTTCCGCTCGCAGCATGAACGCAAACCTCAAAGAAAATCCGCTCGACCGCTTCAAGACATGCTAAGAAAAAGACACATAAGTACACCGTTTGGGCCCCCTTTCTTATTTATTTCCCCTTCCTTCTCCATACTGTGTTTAAGCCGTTGTTTTTTTGTTGGGTTAAAAGGTGCTAAGGACAGCAAATGGCACGTTCTCCACTATTCTTCCACCTCAGATCGCATTTCCGTGCGATCGAGTATATGATCAATAAACATGAATATCGTTCTTTAGTTAAGTAATTAATTATTTTCTCTCGTTTTTAGAGATTTATATTGTTTCATCTGCAACGAATTTAACGCGTTCGTGGTTTTATCTTATCACGAATATCATTTCATTTTATCTCGTTCCTAACCCTCGCCCCGACCTGACCTTCCCTTTTCTTCGCTTACGGTCACTTGGGAAGAGAAAAGGTCGTTTTCCCGTCTTGACCTGACCTCACTTTCTCTTTTCCCGGTCGGTGGCGGCGTGGGATGGGTCTGATGAATGCGTGGTTCCCTGTATTTTGGTTATTTTTGTTGACGCCTTGGGAATTAACCATAGCATTGTTACATTGCTTTTTGGTGACACGTTCTATCGCGCTAGAGCGAAGCATGTAACATAATTTCATTAAATTGTATTATTTGAATATAGCGTAGGATCTTCCCCCATATCATAGTGCACAGAATTGCCCAATATTGCCCGGGGTTGCGTAAACGCCTAATAGATCTGCTGCTCCGTCGTTCGAAAGTAGGTACAATAAACCGAAGTTATTTGTTCGGCACCTTTGAGTCGGTGTGACCCGCGGTTATGTCCGTTAATTAATGTAGGACTAGGGTTTAAGCTAGAATCATTATTCGCTTATTAATCACACCTTTCTCACCCTCCTCAAGTCGCTTGCATGTTTTGGGTACACCCCAAGCGTTTGTGTGATTCGTGAAAATTTATATATCCTTCGGGAATTTTGCGGGCGCCAATTACAGATACGCAGAAGAGAGCAGGGTTATTATATTCCTGGCTCGAGTCACTTCAGTCATATACGGCATTTGGGTATAGGATCCCCCCGTTATTGAGTTTTATTGAAGTCTGACATGCAAAGCTAGACATGTACCTCGGCAGTTCAGATTTCTGACCCCGAGAAGATTTGCTTGATAAAAAATTGGCGAATATTTTTTTCATGTCACCATTCATTCATGCGTACTTCTGTCGCATATCATTATATGTTGAATTCAATATGGTAGTTGAAATAATCTTAAATCGCTAGCATTGCTAATTTACTTCATTTGTTATAGTGAACGCTAATATTCCGTGTTTGTGATTCATCTCTGTGTGAGGTCACTCTCGCTTTCCCTCTCATTAACGCTAGCTGTCACTCACACACGCATAAACGCGTCTGTTGTGACAAGTGGTTCGTACATAATGTACAAGTTACATCTATTTCTTATCTGTGTGACGACTATGGTCTAAATAGATCTTCGCGGATCGCCGTTGTCGTTCCCTTATCTACTCTCATATCTATCAGAGACGGTTGGTGTTCAAGCTAGGTCTTTGCGGACCGCTACTGACGTCTCCCTCTTCTATTTCTTCTTTATCTTTGTGAAGTAAAACACAAAATGAAAAAAAAGACGAAAATAAATTAAAACCATTAAAAACCGCAAATTTCATAATAAACCGGATAGTAGTAGATAACACCCCCTCTTCTCTGTTGCCTTTCTTTTTCTCTTACTCTGGCCCTTACGTGTATGATCTGGCTCCCCGACTATATATTGCAGTCGGACCGACACGCACCGAAGGAGACCTGCTACAGTTCCGGTCACCTTAGGGCCGTGGGAAGGACGTCATCGAGATCGCCATAAGCCCGCGGACTGAGATTTTCGTCAGAAAAGGTGTTAAGCCGTCCCAGTGTAGTGGACGGGCGTTGCCTGCCAGACTCCCCGTAGATCCAGCGAACCAGCACCTTTGCCGCAGGTACCAGTCGCCCCAGAATGCTGTGCATAGGCGATGCCTGGCGAACGCCTGCAGATCCGGTCAACTCCAGGAGCTCGTAGCGCAGGTATCAGCCGCCCCGAGATGCCGCCCTGCCCCGACGCCCGTAGATCCGGATGATGATTACGAGGACGTGTGGACGCGAGAAGGACCTAGACGAGATCTGTGAGGACATGTGGACAAGGACGCCACCGAGTTTGGTCTGGGCCAGGACTACGAGAAGGTCTAGACGAATCTGAAGCCTGCCAGACTCCCCGTAGATCCAGCGAACCAGCACCTTTGCTGCAGGTACCAGTTGCCCCAGAATGCTGTGCATAGGCGACGCCTGGCGGACGCCTGCAGATCCGGTCAACTCCAGGAGCTCGTAGCGCAGGTATCAGCCGCCCCGAGATGCCGCCCCTGCCCTGACGCCCGTAGATCCGGATGAAGATTACGAGGACGTGTGGACGCGAGAAGGACCTGGACGAGATCTGTGAGGACGTGTGGACAAGGACGCCACCGAGTTTGGCCTGGGCCAGGACTACGAGAAGGTCTAAATGAATCTGAAGTCAAGGAGGACCTGTGCGAGACTTTCGAGGACGTGTGGACATCAAGGATGGACAGATTACACCAAGGACTAGGAGGATGAGGACGACAGGGAAGAGCAGCCACAAGGATGCACCAGGACGACGCACGAGAACGAGACGACCGGCCAAGTTAGGTCACCCTTGAAGGTGCCTCGAGGGCGAGGCGCGAGTAGGTGGCCGAGCAATATAGGATGTGGATAATTCTACAGGATGTGGATAATTCTATTTCGGGTACCAGTGGACCACGTGGCTGTTTTCCACGTGAAGCAATCAGTGTAGCAGACGGAGCCAGTGACCTCACCTCGCTCCCACCCCTCATGCTTCCTACAGCTGCTGATACCACTCCTCCAGCTGGAACGGTCACTACTTATACCGAGAAATGACCTAGGCTTCAGTGAGTTCGTGCTAAGCTACCACTGCGCTAAGGTCAGCCCTCGCCTCCCTCCGGGGGGCTGACTGTGACCTCCGCACGGCCCGATTACCCATAACAAGACATGTCTCGTGTGTTTTATACTGCGTGGTATCAACTCTCAGAAATAAAGAGTCAAGCCGATAACCAGTATCAATACCCCTGTAAGCCAATGTAATAGGGTTCTAGACCCGTTGTCAGGGGCTCTTTGCCTTCGGAATTGTTGTTTTACACATGTTCACTCTGTGGTTGACCTCCATAATTTAAAGAAAATGATGTTATTAAAATACCAGGCGTCTTTGTGACTCCTGGACCAAGGTCGAGTTTTAGGTATGGTCTGTGAGGCTGCTTGATTTATGGCACTGATAAGTCTGGCTTCAAGCTCTTCCACATTTTCACTCTGTGGGGGTTCATTGGGCCAAGACATTCTGAAAGGTTTGCCAGTTGGCCTTGTCTGTTTTCCATCTAGGATTTGGTTGTGGCATTTTGGCTGGGCCAGCATCCATGAGGGTAGTAACAGTGTCACAGTGACAGACTCATCAACACACCATCTGATTCTCTTCACCAGAGCCGCAGTGGCCAAGGTGAGGTCTAGGAACCCTCCTCTGACATGTGTTGCCTCTTGCTATTGAGAAGAGTGATCTCGGGGAATGTCCTCAAGCACATTGACTACGTGATAGCTTGCTGCATCGGTGCCCTGTAGGGAGCCAGGAGGTGTGGTGTGCATTAAGTCTCCACTTATGATCACTCAGTCTTGTGCTGCAATAGCACAGACCTGGTTGATGTCTAAGCTCTTACATAATGGCTTGCTGTACACATTGTCTAGCTTGAGGGGCCACCTGCCAGGTGAATCTCAACAGCAAGAGATTCAACATCGTCTCCACAGTGCGGTGCATCGGCTATTGCGTAGCAAGGGATTGTTGCTCTGATCAGGGTGATCAAGCCTCTTTTGCTAGCTGTGCCTGGCAGCATAAAGACATGAGAAGTGTTACTGTCCCCTGGAGCATGACAATGTCAATGTTCTTTGACTGCACTATTGAATGGTGGACGACACTTCTTGCATTGAAGCCATAGATGTTCCACTGTAGTATGCTTAGCTTGTGTGTCATGATGTTACTTGGTATTAGTTTTAGAGTCTAACAACTTCATTGTGAAGTCCTCGCTGACTGAGAGATCTTTTTGGGCTGTTTGTCAGGCTATCCATGGGTCCACTGGGAGGTGGTGAGCCTTTGGCGCGGTATGTGCTACAGACACTATATTTGGGCTTTGTCTTGCTGGTGTTTGTCTTTGTCTTACTGGTGTTGACTGTATCTTTGGCACTTGAAGCACCGAAGCGCCTAAGGCGCATACATTCTGAGGTTGTAGGTGCCCAAGTTACCCAAAACAAGGGTAGTGATTGGGGCTCCTTTCAGGGTCACCAGGACTTGCTTGGTTCGGGTTTTCCCTTTCGACATTCGCGAAGTCCCCACAACTTGTTGGTGTGATGTGATTAGATCCACATCATACGAAACTGAGAAGCTAAGTAGCACCATCTTGACTCTCCTATCGTCGGGATTCAGTGGTGACACACTTTTCTCCCATCTTTAAGCTCCTTCATTTCCTGCAGGAAATTCGGGTTAGCTTCATCTTTAGGAACAATGATCATGCCTTGGTTTCTGGCAACCCGGATGGGCAACCAGATTTTTCGCTGCATCTCCAATGCTCTAACCAGTTGGTGGGCATTTGGGTGTAGGCCTGGAGAGTCAAGCACAAGAGTCCATCTGCTGGACAATTTTGTGGACATACATGTTTTTGGGTGATGGGTCTCTGTCTTGTCCATTTTAGTAGCAGGTGTGACAGAGTCAGCCCTTGTCAGCCTTTATTCCTCCCTCTCCAGTGAGACAGCCACCCAAAGGCTGATTCACCTCAGAGAGGGAGCTCAGGTCCTGCATCTCTATGAGGCGGTTCCAGTGGCAGGACTTTTTTTTGGCAGAACCGAGAATAAACTTGGTTGCCCTTTTCTGTCCCCTCTCGAGTTGTAGCAACTAGGTGGCAGTGAGGGAGGAGGACCAGCCAAAGGAGGCATAGGTCAGTTTGGGCAGGATGAATATCCTGTAGATATTTTGAAGCTCCGAAAGTGGGACACCAAGGGGCTTGAGGCGACGCAGCATGTGGAGCTTTTACGAGACAGACCCCATAATGTCTCTGACGTGCTGCATCCAGGAGAGCTTTTCATCAATGGTGACGCCAAGCAGCCTGGTGGAACAGACTATGTCGAGCGGATGGTTGTCCAGCGTGAGGATGGGCGCAGGGGTGGGGTTGGTGGAGAAGTCGAACTGCATCACGGCCGACTTCTGGCGGTTGATAGTGACGTGATTTGCGTTGGTCCAGGAGAGGAGGTAGTTGAGGGTGCGCTGGATGATGGAGTGGAAATGTCAATGGCGGCGGCGATGGTCGATGGTCCACGTATTTCCATGAGTTCATGAGTGCCTCATCCCCTGCCAGCCAGGGGATGAGGCACTCCCTGATGCCCATGGAAGCCACTGCTTTTGAGATGACTGCGGTTGGTCCACCAGATCGAAGGATTTCTTGAAATCTGTGAAGACATTGGTGACAGAGGATTTACGCTGGTCGAGTTGGGCAAGGACGAAGTCGAGGAAGATGACGAAGCGGTATGTGGTAGAAGAGGAGCGCATGTTGCCAAACTGCCGACTGTCAATGCTGGGGCGCGAGTCCTGGTAAACCCAATCAGCGACAAAGCTTTCACACAGCAGGCAACGGAGTAATGGCGATGCATCGTAGTTCGCCGAATGAGGCGGGGCTTGGGGTTTTCCCTATGGCGGTGACAAAGGCGGTCTTCCATTATGATGGGCACTTAGACTGTTGCAGTGGGGCATTAATTATGGAGGTAAGAGGAGATGCAAGTTCCATCGCCCGAACTGTATGATAGAAGACTGTATGAGTGCCATAAGTGGGGAAGTTGACTACTTGTGAAATATGGAGCTCGTTTTGCAGGTTAAGGTTTCCTTAAAATCACCACATATAATCATCTTGCATGACGGATATCGCACATTCAGAAGGTCAGGAGTTTTGGGAAACTATACCAGAGGCGGGAAGCTTCAAAAGGTCCTTTCCTTGTTCCTTGTCCGTATTACGGGTATGCGCCGTTCAATGTGACGGCCTCCCTTGCTACCCCGGGCATGTGTTTAAGAGAATATGATGTTTTCCTGTTGTACCGAAGATGCACCATACTTAAAAACAACGGTACACCAATCCAGAGAAAGAGGGAACGAGGTGAGGCAGTAGATGGGGCCGATGTATCGCAAGTAAAGTTCGATTTCTTGGAATGTACACTAACACTATGGTATTCACTGAAAATCACGGAGTAGTCACTGCACAGCACTTGTAGTAGCCTAAGTGAATATAATATTCCAGAAAGGATCAAAATAGTAAGTGAGGCCAACGGCCGGCCCTGACTGCACGTCCGTCTAGTACGGCGTCAGGTCAAGGTGTGTGTGTGTGTGTGTGTGTGTGTGTGTGTGTGTGTGTGTGTGTGTGTGTGTGTGTGTGTGTGTTTGTGTGTGTGTGTGTGTGTGTGTGTGTGTGTGTGTGTGTGTGTGTGCGTGCGTGCGTGTGTACATATATATATAGATATAGGTAGATACCGTAGAAGATAGATAAATATATATATCGATGTATAGACAGACAGATAGATAGATAGACTGATATAGATAGATAAATATGTTGGTAGATAGACAATTAGGTGGACAGATAGACAGATGCATGGAAGGATCGACAGATAGCCAGCTAGAAAGATACAGACAGCTACAGATACATACATACATATATACGTACATACAAACATTCATACAGAGATACGTTTGTGTACGTGAAATGTTATTTTAAAGAAAATGATAATGAACATAATATGACATGATAAGTGAGTTTATAATAGCTGTAAAGAGTAACAGTAGTAAAGTTGATAAAAATGATAATTATAGCAATAGCTTATGTACAAACACTAATACCAGTATTATTACTCGGACTACTGGTACTGCAGCTATCAATGGTGATGGTAGTATCGACGATAATGGTGGTTAGGATAACATATTTGAGCAAGTATCAAAAAAGAAAATAAGGAAAAAGTCGTTATCATCATAGAGAAAAGTAATTTGGATATGTATCATAAGCAGGAAAAATAATTTCTATCGCTCAGTCCTTACTTTCTTCAAGTTCATTCTAAGAATTTTCGATGTTCGACGGAGAATTTCTCTATTGGTTTTTACGTAATCCTCCTTCACCCCTCCCCTTCCAGCCCCCACCGTCGACAAGCGGAGTCATATGGTGTATTTCCCATTTACTCTTATGTCATGTTTTATACTGGAGGCTTGCCAAAGAATATCTTTATATGTCCCACTATGAACTTTTATTTGCATGACGGAATCATTGCGATATATATCATACAGTTTTCTTTATAAAGATAATTGAAGGAATAAAATACTCCACGGTTATATCGTACGTGAGCTCTCTTATTACTTATGTAAACTGACGTATTCTTATATCGATTTTCCTTAACCGCTCTAAGCCTACTGTATTTTTTCCCACACACCTCCTTGGCTATGCACCCTGACCCCTCGCTGAACAAATCTTTCAAACTTCTGTTATCACTGATTCCTAAATGTTTTTCGAGTGTCTGTTATCCTCGTGTAAGCTGAAATTACAATTATATATTACTTACCCTAAAGTGTTCTTTACATTGGCTTTATGGGATTATTGGTGCCCAAAGACAATATGATTGATCGTCAGGCAAGCAAAGAACAAGAAAAATGTGTGACTACCATACTGTATGCGAGTGTTTGCATAGATGACACATCTTTAATCAGGCAATTTTCATACTTTAAGGTAAGGGGTGCTTTCACATCGAGTTGGACCGAGATATACTTGTGCTTATACAAGTCTCATACACTCAAAAAGATGTTATTGCATAAGAAATGACTATTAATACAAATGCCTGCTGTATGTTGTTAATGATACAGTATACTAATGAAAATCAGAGATGTCTTCAGTTCCTCTTTCTCTAATAAATACATATGTTTACATGTTGTGTCCAGATCAACCGTGTGCATAAACTGTAACTGGATAACCAAGCAGACACGTGGAATAGATAAGCGCGAAAGAACACGAGACCCGCACTCGCAAAACCGGGGAAAATTTTCCC
>NW_023653367.1:2500-4944 GCF_015228065.2 Penaeus monodon
CATAGTTTTCGTTCCGTTTTGGGGTTTTGTACTTGTAACCAGTGATAAACGTAAGAGCAGAAACAGCCCCTCTTTTGGATCCGCTACCATCGTTAAAAGTTCACCCGCCTTTGCAGGGGGTCACTCCAACTACTTTTGTCATAAATACTATCATTATCATCTTTAGTATTACTACTATCAAATTTTAAAAAAACCTTTAACATAAATATTATTATTTTGTTTTTATTATTAATATATATTATTTTTATTATTTATTATATTTTTATTTTTTTATTTTTTAATCTTGTTGCTATTTTTTTTGGTGTTATTTATTTCATTATTGTTTTTTTATATTATTTCATTCTTTTGACCCCGGTGCCGAGTGGTTAGAGCATCACTCAGACTGTCCGACGGCAATCGGGGTTCGAGGGTTCGAGTCCCCGGCCGGCGCTTTTCCACGGGGCATAAAATTCACCTCGATTCCCTACCTAGCCACGGGTGGGCAACCCCAAGTCAGTGTTGGTCCCAAGCCCCCGGATAACAAACGAAGATTACCTAAAAGGAAAAACCGGCACTCCTGGGAAAAGGGAAATTTGGGGGCCCGCCCCTACACACTATACAAAAGAAAACTACAATTAAAAATCATGCTGTACCCCGGGGGTCAACATGAACCAAACCCTAAAAAAAACATAATTCCTTTACTATGATCTAAAAAAAACATTACCATATAAAAGCATACCCCCGATTTACAACCTAACGGACGGCTGCGTTTGACAAGTACTCGAAGTGACCATAATCTAACCCTTTTTTCCCCAGGGACGCAGACTCACGACCAGCATACGTAGAAAAGGGGAGTAAACGGGGAAATTTTTCTGAAAAAAAAATGCTATTTTACTACTGTCATTTTTTTTTCTTTTCTTTTCCTATCCGTCTTCTCTCTGTTCTTTTTCTTGCCTTTATCTGGGCTGGGCTTTCTCTCTTTTCTTTACCGGGCATACTCGTTTTTTTTGCTTTGTCTGTCGGTCGCCGCCTTTCCCTACCTAGGTTTATAAGATGTGTCTAACTCATCGATCCCTGTATGACAACTCGACAATATGCAGAGCTAAACTTTTCCCAGGAAATCAGGGACAATTGTAGGCGAAGGGCCCTTTTGGGGTGACCAAAAAAAGTTTACAAAGGCTAAAACCCTCGAAATTTTAATGAAAGAGAAAAACTGATTTCCCCCCCGGCGGCTGGGCAAAAGGGCCGTTCCCATTGAAAAAGAAAGGTGGGGGCGGGAAAATTTCCATTTTGTATCCATCAGGGGTAAAAAAGGGGAAAAAAAGATTTCGATTTAAAATTTTTTACGTTTTTTTTCTTTTTGTCTTATTACACTTTGTGCAGTTCCCTAAAAAGTAGTCTTTGTCCATCAAAAGCTTTTTATGATAATCTATCTTCCCCTCTTAAAAAAAAAAAAAAAACTTTATTGTATAAAATACTTACCGTATGAAATGTTCTTACCTGAAGTAGCTACAGGAGTTTTGATGGTTTTTTTTATTTCTCTTAAATATATAATATTAATATATAATAATTTTTAAAATAATATTTTTATTGTATGTAGTGTAATATGTAAAAAAATTAAAGAAATTTTTTGTATTTTGAAAGGTGAAAACTTATTGTGGATGTTTAAAAAATTAATTTTAAAAATTTAAAAATAATTAATAATAAAACTCTTTTTTCAGATTACTATTTTCCTTGCTTAAAGGTTTCTTTAACCACTTTCGGCCTTTCATACCTTGTCACCCTTATCAAAAAACTCGCGTGTGCTCCCCCGCGCGGTGTGCTGGTGCACCCACGCACTCGTGCGGCGTTGGTGTGTGCCTTGCACTGTTTTTTGTATTTTGTGATGTTTTGGGTTTAAATTTTGGCCGATAAATGTTTGCAAACCCTTTTTGCAGGAAAACTGTTACATCTGACAAGGAGTTGAGTGTTGTGCTGTGGTAGGCAATTAGATCGGGGAAAAAAATAAAAGTCTAGGGGGGCGAGGGAGGTGGTGTTCCTGGTGGTGGGGGGGGTGCTGCGGGAAAAAGGGTTGGGCTCGAAGTCAGACTAAAAAGCAATCAGCATCTTGCGTGCCTGTGGTTGCCCTTGTTTAAGGGTGATGATGGAACTTGTGAAATCAAACAAAAATTTACCCAAAATTGGAAGCTTTACAGCAACGAATGTATCACCCCAAATCAGACTTAACGTCTGTCGTCCTAGAAATAAAAGGGGAGGGGGGTGATGCGTTGGAATTTTCGTCCAAACAAAAACGATTGGTCTCTTGCAGTTTTTTGATCAACCCCCTTGGATGCTTCAATTTTTAAAAAACCCCGATCCAAACGTCACACTCGGTATAAAGGAATGATGAGGTTTTCAGGGGGGGAAAATTTTTCCCCGGTAAAAAAGAAAAAAAAAAGGGACCCCCGGCCCCCCGGCGGAACCCA
>NW_023653369.1:0-4944 GCF_015228065.2 Penaeus monodon
TTCAACATCAATTAGTAGGATACCTCTTGCTAGGGTTCACAAATTGAAAAATTCTCATAAGAACTAGTAGTCGAAACACTAAGAGGCCGAAAGCTGTACATAAGGGCACTCGATCATATAGAGATAGCAAGCCTTTCCTAGGGGGTGGCACCAAAGTCAAACCAGACAGACAGTGTGACGTGGTTTATTGCCAGAATGCGTTTAGGTTACAGAATGTATTGGCAACTGCACGGTGCAAGACGTGCAGATGAATCTAGATGTAACTGTGACGAAGAAAACAAACGAACGCTTGAGCACTATATCTCGGAATGTCATGTGATACAGCCTTTCAGACCACCTAACATGAGGTATAAAGAACTATGTGAATTTTTCATTTCATCTGATGCAAGGGGAAGAATACTCGTACTATACCCTAAATTTACTATGTAAATAACTACCGTAAACAAATAACAATGTTATTTAAACACAGTGGCAAAAGCATATGAAAGTAAACTTTTTGTATGAGGGTAGGATTGTATGATCTATTTTACCTTGTACAGTTACAATAGTTACAGACTACTGTACTATGTCAGATATATGTAATACTGTAATCATGATTGCCCACGCCTGAGCAGATAGCCAGGGTGGCAAAAAAAATTTATTTTAACTTAACTTTGGGATAAAATTATTCCGTTATTTAATAATTGGGGTTTCCTTCATAAACGATTAATATAGGATAATATATACTATCCTCTGCTGGGTTTCATTAAATCCTAAAAAACCCCCTCTTATGTCTCCCAGAAATGCTATTTTCAAAGAAAACGATAATTTTTTGGGGGTAACTACATCATGTTATTAAACGACATCATGTTTTTCCGTCACGTTATTACATCTAAAAGCATCTACACTGAAACGAAATCGAAAAGCCATTTTTATGAGTACATTGAATTCCATCCCTCAACATTTCTTTTTATACATTCACTCAGGTCCAGCCCTAATGTGGAAAATCGTCACATTTTTTTTTAAAGCCACTGTTAGACTACCCATTGATTCACTTGAACCAACGACTGTCATTGCTTTATGAACTAACTCACTATCCGTGTTGGCTAACTGCAAAAAAAAACATTGTATTCATGTTCTAGTTTAAATATAAATGTAAATTTTGGGATATGATAAAAAAATAGAAAAATTTTCTTAATAAGTTCAGACATATATTAATAATTATGCTTTCAAATGTGAATATATGCATACCATAGTTTCTCAACGTATGCGTTTTTTTTTATTCGACGGACGAGTGATGACCATCCCCTCTATGGCGCTTAAAGTGTCTTCTGTACGCGTCATAAAAGTTACTTCCGGTTTTAAAGTTTAACCCAAAATCCACAGTACTTGCACCGAAGATACAAGCCCACACTGGTAGGCGCATAAGTCAGTGCAATTATCAGTAAATTTGTTTTTTTATATGAACACACACACACACATGCGCGCGCGCTATTTTTTAATTATTCCCTTAAAGTTTTCTTCTTTTTTCATATTTTCCCCATAATGTTACTAAGGGAGGATCATGATAACAAACGTTCACGGGGTTTTTTGAAATCACTATAGTTAAAAGAATCAGGAAGTCTGTACTTTGAATTTGAAACCTAATCATGCTATTAAAAGATTTCTTTTTCATTCGATTACATATTGCATAATTTTAGAATGTTTTCCAACCTGGAAATAAACATTGCCTTTTCTGTGTCTGAAAAACTCGGGAAATTTTCCCCTATGGGTCTTTCTTTTCGCTTTTTCTTTTCAATGTTGGAGTTATATCTGCATTTTGGAATATCTCACAACTTTTTGCCTATTATAAATATTAATGGCAACTCAACTCCATCTCTTCTATAGAGTTGATGACGTCATTACGTATCAAAACACATGATTGGGGGGATTGAGTTGCTCGTTCTGCGCATGTGCAGGATTAAAATTGCCATTAGGTGCCTTCTGTAACGCGCCATAAAAGTTAATTCCGGATTAAAGTTAATCCAGATCCACCGTCCTTGCACAGATGTAAGACCAAAACTGCCATGCGCACGAGCTGCTTTACATGAAAAATGGGGCTTTTGTGTAATGGCAATTAGCATTTACTTTCTTCAAGGTTATTGTGAGATACGAGCCCAAATATTTTGTTTCCATACTTTCATAATTAAATGAATTGTGATAATTGAAATGAAATGATAGCATAAACATAGTGGTTACGATAATAATGAAGACAACGATATTTATAAAATATAAGGATAAAAATGATAACATTAATAATAGAAATAATAATAATGATGATAATAGCTAGACTATGGAAATTCCAGGGAAAAAACATGGAAGTTACTTTTCCCCTCCGCCCCCCCTCTTTTTCCCCCCTCCTTCTACCTCGCGCCCCCCTCTCTCCCTTCCCCCTTCCCGCCCTGCCACACCCCACACACACACACACACACACACACACACACACACACACACACACACACACACATATATATATATATATATATATATATATTATATTAAAATATATATATATATAATATAATATATATATACATATTATATAAAATATATATATATATATATACACATACATACATACTATATATATATAATATATATATTAAAAATATATATATAATATATTAATATATATATTTTACTATATACGTGTGTGTGTGTGTGTGTGTTGTGCAGATATATATATATATAATATTATTTATATATATATATATATATATATATATGTATTTTATGTTGTATGTATGAATTTATATATTCATGTGTGTATGTATGTACATATATACGAACATATATATCATATATATATCCATATAAAATTTATATATATACATATAAATATAAATACATATATTTTTTTTCATTTTAAAATACATTTTTTTCATATATAAAATTATATATTATATATTATATATATATTATATATATATATTCTTTTTTTAACTTCTCGAAATCCAGTAGTTCAGGACTATTGTACAAGTGTACGGAGCTGATTTCAGTACAACCAGTATGGCCAAAATCATGTAACAGGTCAAGACACGGGTTGAAATAAAACGAGAGGATTTGGTCGAAACCCTCTAATGTTTTCTGTTTGCTTAAACTAGACTACCAGCTTTTTTTTTTTCTTTCTTTTCTTTTTTTCCGGGGTTCCTGCTTATCTGCTCGAGTTAATCGATCATTATGAGGACTATCATCATTAGCTCTGGATGCGTCACCAAGCAATAATAGCTCCTGTTTAGGTACCAAATGAAGGGTAACCATTACCATGTTACTACCATTTATTTAACTCACTGAAAGGGTCTAATGCCATATTCCAAGGACGAGAATTCCTTTGTATTTATTCATTTCATCAAACCTACATTTCCACATTACACTGACTCATCTCATTCCTCTAGAGCGCCCAAGGGGCACCAGTTTAAGGGCCGGAGGGGTGTCACGAGGGGTACCACTAGAAGGACCATAAGATATACAGCTACCAGGACTGTACTCGGGTATCGGCTTTCATAATAACCATTATTTTGATTTTTCCTCATTATCATTATACCCATCTTAAGTCCACCAGTAACTGTTGTTTACAAATAATTATTAGTTCACACAGGAAAGAACCGACAAACATCCGTTTTCACTCTGAGTTATTTCTGTTACCGTGTATTATTTCTAGAAGGGTATTTCCTTTAACAAAAAAACATGGGATAGATAGATATGTATTTAAATAAAGGCTACAAAACACACGAAATGGACACATCATGTTCATATTGAGTGAAGGAAAACGTTTCTTCCTTGACGATAAAGTTTTGTGAAGCGATTTCTCAGAAAATGAATCCAAGTGGAACCAAACGAGTTATTGAGCTGAATTTTAAAAGGAAATTAACTAAATTAAACGACAAAGAAACGAACCCCAACTGAGTTAAATGAAACCAAAACATTAATGAGAATGGAAATTCAAAAAGCTGATTTGAACAGAACGAACACAAAATGTCAACCAATCTATCCTGAAATTTACAAATCTCAACTGAACTGAAGCTAAACTGAACAAAAACACGAATCTGTAGTGAAATTACAAATCTGAACTGAATTGAACAAGATAAACAAAGCAAATCAAGGAAGAAAAAAAGAGAATAGGAAAAAAAAAAAATCTAAACTGAATTGAACTAAACTGAACATAAACCGAACAAAACAATTATCCTAAAACCGAACGAAATAATTATCCAATTCCCGACCAGTAGACACAACGACCCTCATCGTACAGGAGACACCGCTTTGTCGGACCACTCAGCGGATTCGGAGGCCTCGTCGCTTACCGCGAGACGCCTGTTAGCACACCCTGAAAAGAAGACTTGAATTAGACGTTTAAAATTAGGGCGTCTTCTGTGCGCGCCATAAAAGTTAATCCAGTGTTAAGGTTTAATTTAAGGTTTTAAGTGTTAGTTTAAGGTTAAATTTAAGGTTTAAGGTTTAATTTAAGGTTTAAGTGTTAAGGTTTAAGTTTGTTTAAGGTTTAAGGTTTAATCCCTAATGCGCATGAGCAATGGCAGCGTTCAGGATTACTTTTATTCACCTCCGCGACGGACATTGAGTTTTGAGCTCAAATCTTAATCCTGCGCAAGCCGAAACAAGCTACTCAATCCCAAATCATCGATGTTTTGATGTAAATGATGTCATCAACTCCACAGAAAAGATGGAGTTGAGTTGCCATTATTATTAATAGTAAGCAATAACGAAACAAATTCTGACATTTCATGTCAAGATTATGTGAAGTTCATCAAGATATATTTTTTTAAGTTGTTGGATATTCAAACATGCAGATTATAACTCTCACATTGAAAAGAAAAACGAAAAAAAAAAATCCTACAGAGAAATGCAGAGGTTACAGAACACGAAAGGAAATGTTATTTCCAGGTTGGAAAAACATTTACAACTTATGCT
>NW_023653370.1:0-4944 GCF_015228065.2 Penaeus monodon
TTTTTTTGGGAATCCCTTCCCTGCGCGCGTAAGCACTACCTCCACCTGTCTGTCATGACTGTGTTGTTCGCCTCGAGAAAAAAATAATGGCAGAGATTCTCACTCGCAAAAAAGAAATACGAATGCAGATGTGCAAAGGAATGTCTGAAATGATTTCATCCGCCATGAAAGATATGCAAATGACTTTTCCATGTTACATCTCTATTGGGCTTATGTAACTCTGAGGGAGATTGCGGGATCAGAACCATCAGTTACAAATGCATTTTTGGATTAATCATTCATTTGTCGCAATAAAATCTTCCAGGCACGATAAAAAATTAACCCATCACTCTCGGAAGTTGAATATGAATGAAGCCCTTGCTGGTGTTTTAATTTTCTCTTTTATTTTTCTTCTTTTTTAGAACCTTACCAGTAACCCAAATAAATTAGTTGCACGACTGTGACGGAGACTAGAGCAATGACACTAGACACACGGATATTCCATTTTCATTAACAAATGTGATGGATAACGCTCCTCCCAATGCAAAAATTTTCATTCTGGTAAGCTAGTTTTTATTTCGGGGATTAAAACTCCCACGGGGAATTATGTTTAACGGTTTTTAGCTGAATCCATCATTTTCCGAAACCAAAAGCGATGCCGTATTTTCAAGGCTGATATCTCTGTGCAATATGAGTCAAGAAACTGATAAAAGCTGTTGGTTAATCCGGTAAGAAATTTGATTCACTAATCATTATCAGAGAGGCAAAATCATTATTGCATAGGGCGCCCATGACATCTGCTTTGTATAAAGTGAGTAGCAGCTTTGTGACAAGCCTAATTGCAAAGGAGGGTCTGGTTATTATGATAAAATAATGGAATAATAAGAATATAATCATGATGATGATAATACTATAAATTTTATGATATAGATGATAATCATCATCATGTTCATTTTGATGGTGATAATGATAATAATGATGAAATGATAATAAATATATACACGCTGATAACAAGTACCAGTATCTCGGGACGTTTTTAACGACCCGCTTAAAATAAAAGGAAATGTCATAAACAAGAGCGTCTATTTCAGAAAGCGGGCTACTTAAAATAATGTTTTAATATATATATATATATATATATATATATATATATATATATATACCATATATATATATATAATATATATTTAATTTTTATTATATTGAAAGTATATATAACACATGTATTATGTTATACAATAATATATGTATATATATACATATGCGTGTGTGTGTGTGTGGTGTGTGTGTGTGTGTGTGTGTGTGTGTGTGTGGGGTGTGTGTGTGTGTGTGTGTGTGTGCGTGTGTGTGTGTGTGTGTGTGTGTGCAAACACACACACACGTATGTGTTTTATCTCTATGTTACTGTATATTTATGTAAATATTATAATCACCATATATTTATATAAAATATATATATTATGTATATACATATTATCTATGTACTGTATATTCATGTATATATACATATATAATCACACCACACACCACACACACACACACACACACACCACATATATATATATATATATATATATATATATATATATTATATATATATATAATATATATGTGGGGTGTGTGTGGGGTGTGTGTGTGTGTGTGTGTGTGGTGTGAATATATATATATATATAATATTTTTGTATATATATATATATATATATATATATATTATATATATATATATATTTAAAACCCTTCATCCTTCGCCCTCTGTAAGCACGCTTTAAAGATTCCAGGCTAATGTATTTTTTCAGAGACAACCTTTTACCTTTCGCTGAACAGTAGCCTCATGTTTTTAAGTGTTTCTGCATTGGGATTCAACTCCTTTTGCGCAGAGAGAAAAAAGCCTCCCGTTAAAAAGAAAACATTAAAGGGAATACAAATGAAAGAGTGTTTGATTTTTCGTGAATGTAATAGGACCTAATACCCTTTCGATATTTTTCCCCAAGTTTTTGATTGCCTTTCCCGCTTTTATATAACAAAAAAAAAAGAAAGAAAGAAAAAGTTTATATCTTTGCTTCAAATACATTTTCTTATAAGAGAGAAAGAGGAGAGAGACAAGACAGAGACAGGGAGAGAGAGACAGAGAGACAGAGAGAGAGAGAGACAGAGAGACAGAGATCCATGAAGACAGATTTACAAACAAAGCAGGCAAGATGATCGGGTTAGGATTCCCTTGCCTTTTAGACATCTTGGGAGACTAACTCGGTTTTTACAATTGGCTCTTCTGTCACCCAAATTTTGGGCATAAAGGTGATCAGCAAGCATGTCAACGATATTTCAGATGCGGATCTTACACGCCCACAAGCATGCACAGAATCAAACACAGTGACCGAGACAAAGTCAAATTTCAAAGTCAAACACTTTGTTCCATTAATTACAATGGTTCTTCTTTTTACATAGATAGTACATCGTACGTAATACAGAATAAGTAAGACAATAGTAGATACACCTGGTGGAGAGATATAAAATAAAATAAAATAGAATAAGATGGTCCCATCATTAAAAAAAATGTTACATGGTTTTGCATTGCATTTAAAAGCCTGGTGTTACTGACAATTTAAAAGATTTTTCCTTTATTTTCCTTTGAAAGTAAACAGGTTGGGGTGTTTCTAATATTTTGTGGTATGTTGGTTTCCAGATCTCGGGCCCTTTCGAATTTGCATTTGCCTTGACCCTGTTTCCGTGTATGACCTTTTTACGTGTAGAGAGTTAATCCGTCGGGTTTTGGATGCCTGTTTTGTTACCAATTTGTTTGTAGAGGCATTAACCAACGGGGATAGTCGCCCTTTATGAATTTATGAATGAGTTACATGTATGCAAATTGACATTTTTGTTGAAACAGAGGGGAAGGACAACGGACAGACGTAGTTGAGGGAGGGAGGGAGGATGAAAAGGGGAAGAAAAAGAGACAGAGATAGAAATGGAGGGGAGAGTGGGGCAGGAAAGGGAAAAAAAGACAACACACACACACACACACACATACAGAGATAGATAGATAGATAGATAGAGAAAAGGAAAAGAAAAGAGAGAGAGATGAAAGAAAGGGTTATATGTGTGTGTGTGTGTGTGTGTGTGTTGTGTGTGTGTGTGTGTGTGTGTGTGTGTGTGTGTTGTGTTGTGGTGTGTGTGTGTGAGATAGATGGGAGAGACAAAATTTATTACGATCTAATGTCTAGAAGTATACCATGCTATTATAAATTTGACGTCATCATGTTATGAAATGATAATATCTCCATAATAAGATCTAGGAATACTATGTTCTAAGTAACAAGACTTACTCCCATAAAAAAAAATAAATACGTCTCTGTTGTTAAAAGTTTACCCGAAAGGATTCGTGTCTTCACAAATCCCAAACATCAGAACGTCATTTCTTCTCACATTCATGTCAACCTTAACTAGCTCGAAAAAAAAGAACATAGAAAAAAGAAAAACGAAAAGGAAAGAAAAAAAAAGAGAAAACGAAACGAACGGGAAAAAAAATCTAATGTAGTTTACGTTTTTCAAAGCCTTTGATAATAGAACACAAGTCCACAACAAGGAAATGGGTATTTACTCCTGTTACTCACAAACTCTTCTTGCATGTAAAGAAAAATAATCTAAGAAAGACATACGTAAAATAGACAAATTGATTATAATTATTCCATTGCATTCAGTTCCTCTTCCGTCATTATAAACTATTTCAGGGTAAAAAAATAATGTAGAGAGATGCTAAAATTAGAAATAATACGGTAAACATACTTAAACATACTTTATGATTAAGAGCAGATTGTGCGATCAGCCTAAAATCAATATATGTAAAAACAAACATCTTGATTACTTCCTTTATCCTACAAAGTACGAAACTATATTCCATCCCGTATCATTATTTAAATCAAACCCAAAGAGCAAAAAATGGATTTTTTGTTTACTGTATTTTTTGACGGATAGAGCTAATAAACCACAATAATCTGAATTATGTTTCATTCCCTACTTTCAATTAAATATATAAAACATATTTTCGTTAGAACAGGAAATGGTTTGTCTTGAAGTGGTTTTACAATAATACTTCTAAAATGGAATACCTATTTCTGATTTGTATTATTAAAAGATTCATTATGTTTTTTCATCATTTTAATTTATTCTATAAGATACTTGACTTTTCCCAAGTAGGGCCTATACATAATGGTTATTGGCTTTATCGGTATTTTGTTTATTTCTTTTTTTTTTTCAACTATGGTTGGCATTTTTCACAGGCTGGCATCGATCATCACCTTAAAGAATCTCAATTTATACCAGAATTAAATCAGTTTTCTGATGTGATTCTGATGATGATTCTGATGATGATGATTACAGCGATTACGACAATGACAATGATATTAATGACAATAATGATAATAAGATAATAATAATGACAATATATAATAAAAATAATAATATAATGATTTTAATAATAATAATAAATATAATAAATAATAATAAAAATAATAATAATAATAATAATAATGATAATGATATAATTATAATAATAATGATAATGATAATAATAATAATAAAATAATAATAATAATATCATCATCATCTCATCATTATTATTATCACATCATCATCATTATTGTTATTATTTTTATTATTGTTATGATAATAATAAAAACAATAATAATAATATTGATAATGATGGCATTTTTTCCCTAATCAAAAATAATAATGACATTAATGATGACGATAGTAATAATAATAATAATAATAATAATAATAATATAATAATAATAATAATAATATAATAATAATGAGATAATAATAATGATAATGATAATATAATGGCAATGATAATAATAATGATAATAATGATGGTGATGATAATAAAATATAATAAAAATAATAATAATAATAATATAGAAAAATAATATATAATAAAATTGTGAGGTTAAAATAAATTATATA
>NW_023653371.1:0-4944 GCF_015228065.2 Penaeus monodon
AAAGTGCTTGTGTGTGTGTGTGTGTGTGTGTGTGTGTGTGTGTGTGTGTGTGTGTTTGTGTGTGTGTGTTTGTGTGTGTGTGTGTGTGTGTGTGTAGTGTGTGTGTGTGTGTGTGAATGTATATATATATATATATATATAATATATATATATATATATAAATAATATTATATATATATATTATAAACGAAAGGACAAAGAAGGGTCTTTCTCCTTATTAACCGAAACCCTCTCGACTCCTCCTAGAACGAACCCGCTTCGAAGCAAAGTCCGAAGCAGTCTAAGAATGAAGAGGCTCTTCAGATCGCGGCGTCCACCTCCAGTCGCCTTAAAAAGGGACGGCAAGGAAAAAGCATAACATTCATTACTCGAGTAAAAAGAGGGAAAAAAAACTTTTATCGTAACAGCGTATAGTGTGAGAGGCTTGATGCATGGGAAACACGCAGGTAGGTTGGTCCGTTGTTTGTGTGGATGTTGTTGACTACTACCTCTATACAGTTCTACTGGTGTGTGTTACTGTATGTAATACGATTGTTGCATTTACTACCAGCATACAGTACTAAATGGTCTCTAGTACTGTACAAATGCGACTTTTACTACTGGAACATGTTGTATTATGTAGCAGCAATGGTACTACCTACACGGTGCAATTACAGCACAATGCTTTTGCTATTATTTCTGTTATACAATGGTGCTACTTCTATCTCTGTTACTACGGTTACTTGCTATGCCCTTAGGAGTTATATCATAGGTACTACAACAACAACCATTTATATTACTAACGCCATTCCCGTCACTACTGCCACCACTACTAGTACTATACTACTTTATTACTACTACCTCTACTACTACGCCATCTGTTGAGGATTTTGAAATAGAATCTACGTAACCCGACGTTGATAAATGCGTCGAAAGTGGCTTAATACTGTTTACTAATACTGCTGTTGCTATGGTTACTACTGCTACTGCTACTACTACTAAAACTACCACTACCACAAAAACTACTACTGCTACTACTAAAACTGCTGCTGCTGCCATTACTACTAACTACTACTAACTACTATTGCTACTGGTGCTGCCATTACTACTGCAAAAAAATATTGCTGTAACAACTACTTCTACTGCTACTACTACCATTACTACTACTCCTTCCAATACTAGTACTACCACATCCACTACCAGCACCACTTGCTAAAGACGACCCGATCCGTCCTTATAGCCTGGCGCTGATGGATACGAATGGGAAACGAATATGGACTGAGAACGGCCCTTGACGACCTCTCCCGCGAAACATAAGTGGAAATGGACCCTGGTGACAGAATAGCCATTGTGTCGAGTTTTGATGGGCGCCTCGTGATGCATTGTCTGCTGGAGTGATTATTAACTGGGAAACCTTCCCTTTTCCCCTTTTTTTCATAAACATGCGAGTTTTTTTTTTTTTTTTTTTTTTTTTTTATTGTTTGTATCTTCCCTGTCAATTATTCCCTTATTCTTCTTTGGTTTGAGATATTTTATATTCTCATTTGATTATTATTTGACTATCATCCTTATTAAAGTCTTTTGATTTTCCAGGAAGGATTAGCAATTGCGAACTCCTTTGTTTGTGTTCCAATTATCCTGTCTTTCTCTCTTACTTTCATTTCTCTTTTGTCTCTCTGTGGATCTTTTTCTGCACTTTTTCTTTTTTATGTTTTCCTGTTTTCGCTCAGAGAATAGTTATTGTGAAATATCTTTTGTCTAAATGTTCCAGTAATTAAGATTTTTTTGTTTCTTTCTTTCTTTATTATTGTTTTTCTTCTTATCCGTTGTGCGTTTTTAGAATTTTCCGAGAGAGACTTGTAGATAAATGTTCTACATACTTGCTTATCATTTTCGTTTTTCTTTGTATTTCAGTTTTCCAATATTGGGAAAGTGTTTAGTAACTATTAATGTAAAGGTGTACACATTATCGCCATGGTCTTCATCTGAATTATTTACTTTTCTATTTCTATATCATAATCTTGTTATCTTCTCTCCATTTCTTTTTCACTCTCAGTTTCACTCTCTTTCGATTCTCATCTTCTCTTTCTATCTCTTTCTGTCTTTCTCTTTCTTTTTTCTTTCTCTTCTCTTTCTCTTTCTCTCTCTCTCTCTCTCTCTATTTCTCTGTCTCTATTTCCCTCCCCCCCCCCTCTCTCTCTCTCTCTCTCTCCCCCCCTCTCTCTCCTCTTCCTCTCTCCTCTCTTCTCTCCTCTCTCATCTCCTCCTCTCTTCACCTCTCTCCTCTCTCCTCCCTCCCCTCCTTCCTTCCCTCCAACCTTCCCTCCCCCTTCCTCCAACCTCCCCTCTCTCCTCTCTCTCTCTCTCTCTCTCTTCTCTCTCTCTTTTCTCTCTCTCTCTCTCTCTCTCTCTCTCTCTTTCCCTCCCTCTCTCTCCATTTCTCTCCATTTCTCTCTTAATTTCTTTTTATTTACTCAGTGTCCCCGTTTCCCCAACGAGGAACATGATCAAAGCTCTGTTACTTTTTAATCCCCGGGAAGAGCGACTGCCTCATTTTGAATGCAGCGAGACCATGTTTAAAAGAGCTATATCAGGCTAATGGATTAAAAGAAGGCACCGGAAAAGAAAAGTAGAGATGAATATTTATATTGTATTATTATTTTGTGAGTTTGTGAGTCAGTGTTTATCTTAGGGTGTAGTGCGAGTGTTAGCAAGGAGGAGGATGAAGAAATGAGTGTGGTTTTTGGTGCAGTAATGATGTTAATGAAGGGTATGTTGAAGTGTTGATGAATATTATGGTGATACGTACAATACATCAGATGAATATGAATACTGTTACTGTAATACTGTAAATGACATAAAAGTAAATAGTGCTACATGACCTTAGATATCTAGTACGTCTATTTTGCTTTTACCCATTAAACCCTTAGATAAAACTGAATATATATGACTACAAACGTAAGTAGTATTAATCCTTATTATGATAATGATAATAATGAAGATATAAAAAAAATGATAATGATGGCAATTATAACAATGATAACAACGAAGATAATGATTGTAACTAGACAGATTACTCCTCACAGCTAAACATCAATACCAAATTAATTGATTATAATGAAATATATTAGACAAAAAAAATAATAATAAAAAAAAAAGATAATAATAGAAAAAGAACGAGTAATGAAAAATCAAAACGAAAAGAGAAAAAAAGGAAGAAAAGAAGACGAAAAAACAAACAAAACAAACAAAAAAAAAATATTTGCCATCAGACAATCAAATCCCAGAGACCGGATTATCAAAAGTAAAACGGGAATCACCGTGTCTGGAGGTGATTGGACAAAGCTTGGTGATTAGGGTCTGCCTGAGAGCAATCGATTAGACGTCTCCGCTTGCCTGTGTCGGGAGATGAGGAGGAGATGGGGGAGGGGGAGAGGAGAGAGGGAGAGGGCGGGGGGGGGGCGATGGAGGAAAGGGGAATCGGGGGAAGGGGGGGGGAGATGAGTGGAATTTGCGGGGGGAAGGAGGTAGGAAGGGTGAGGGAGAGGGGATTGGTGGGGTGGGGGTGGGTGGATGCCTAGGGGAGGACGAGAGGGTATGGAGGAGGAGGGAGGGTGAAGAAGGGGGGAGATGGGTGGGGGGTGCGGGGAGGAGGAAAGGATGATGGGAAGGAGGCAGGAGGAGATGAGTAGGAGTGGGGGAGGAGGAGGGAGATGGGGAGGGTAAAGAGAGGAGAAGGAGGAGGAGGAGGAGGGTAAAGAAGGGGAGAAGGAGGAGAGGAGGGTAAGGAAGGGAAGAAGGAGGAGGAAGAGGAGGGGGTAAATTGCACTCGAGGGGTAAATGGGGAGGGGGGGGGGAATGGTGGGTTAGATCCTGGCGAGAAGGGGAGGGGGCGAGGTGGTCGAGGGTATGGATTGAAAGGAGGGGAAGAAGGGAGGGAGGGACGGGAGGGAGGGAGGTAGAGCAATGGCGAAGGCAAGGGGTTGTGGCGAGAGAATGAGGATAAACAAAGGGAAAGTTCGAGATGAAACGAAGATGGATAGGAAAGACCTGCGGTTACGACAGAAGGTGGGGAGGGGTGATATGAAGGAATAGATAGGGAAAAAATCTTGCGATGGGATAAAGAGGGATGGAAAAGGATAGGAATCAGAGTGGGTTGTTTATAGATAGGACAGATAGACGTACGTCAAGACGGTAAAAGGATAGATGAATTGGTAGATGTGAGGTAAGAAAATGGTGTGTGTGTGTGTGTGTGTGGAGGATAAAGACAGGTGGAAAAAGACAGGTGAAATACACAGGTGCGCTTAATAATGAGGATGATGTTAATTAAAACGGTAGGAACAATAGCCACTGCAACACTGAACATAATGAAACTATGATAATCATACCTAGAGAGTAATAAAAAAAATTGCGGTAACAAAGAGAACAAAGATACTATTGTTAATATAGAGTTAATAATTATAATGATAAAGTCAATAATACTGAAATACGCAAAGCAGCAAAACACACGGAACCATACAGTTATAATGATAACGATGTAAAATTATTAAGTAAATGATGCTAACGATGATGATTATAAAAAAAAAATATTACATATAACCTCTAACTACCAAACTAGGTACACCATACTTGTTCTTTTACCAATTAAATACAAACCATTAAACAAAGTAGTCTATAACTCCTATTTTTAAAAATATTTGTGTTGACTAAAACCCACACTTATCGCTGGTGATTGTAAACTATAAAATTATAGATTTCCTGACAAACACACGTAGAAAATAAGCGAGGCCAATGGATAGGAATAACGATACGATAAATTCACTTTACCGAGACCTTTGATTTCAAAAGCGAAAAAAAAGGCTTATGAATTATGCATGTCAAACTTTATTCATTAAGGAATGTAAATAAAGCAAGAGTATAATATTCACTTCGCTATAATTCTCTTAGGTTTAATTTTTTATCTCC
>NW_023653372.1:0-4942 GCF_015228065.2 Penaeus monodon
GTCATCAGTCCTCGGATTTGCATATTTCTTGCCCCGGTTTCTGTGTTCGATCTTCTATATATAGGGAGTTTTTTTGCCTTGTATGAACACCTTTTTTTACCTTTTGTTTGTATAGGTAATAGCCAGTTTGGGTAATTTCCTTGTATGATTTTATGGTTAGAATACATGTGTTATAGGTTTATTTCTGATGTACTTTAAGCCATTTTAGTTTGTTTTTATGTGGTGTGTTTGTGGTCATATTTTTTTTACATTTCCTAGTGCTTACTCTTGCCGCGAAGTTCTGTATTTTTGGGTCCTTTGTATTTGTGTTTTGTTTGTGGACCCCAGATTTTAAAGACAGTAATTATGATACTAAGTGCTAGTGTTTTGTATAACAGCAATTCTTGTTTCTGTGGATATTTTATTTTTGATGTGATTTTTAAGTATATCAAAGTGCCCATTACTTTTTTGTAGATATGATCAATGTGTGTCTCAAATGTCATGTATTCTATCTACGTGTTATCCCTAGATTTTTTACTGTTGTGTTGGGTTGGATGCGCAACCTTGGAAGTCTATAACTGTTTTCTGGGGGTATTTTTGCTATGTTCTGACGGCGGCCTATAAAAATACATTGTGTTTTTTGTTGATTTTAGTTTCAGGCCATTCATATCGATGTTATTTTTTTTGCTTCTGTTAGGGTCTGTTTGGTTTTTCCATCAATTCATTAGGTTGTTAACAGAGGCAGCGTGAAGGAATTGAGAGTCGTCGGCGTACTGAATAAAAAGACAGTTTTTTGCAATGATGACAGATCATTAATGAATTTTAAAAAAATAAGATTGGGCCTAGGATGGATCCTTGTGGAACACCGAACGAAATTGGTTGCTTTGATGATACTGCTACGCCAGTGGGTCTTTGTCTCTGTGCGAAACATGTGTTAACATGAAAAGGATGACCTGGGATGTGTTACATGAAGGGACCTGGGCAAAACATTACGCAGCTGGCTGTGAGCGGGGGAGCGGAGGAACAAGCCGAGAGACGCAGTTGGGTGCTGCTCCTGTGAAGACCTCGTGTGTGCCCTTGTGAAACCCGATATAAAACTTTGTGTTGCCCTGTTATAAGCTGTATCTGCAGTGTGACATGCTGGGGTCCCCCTGTATTGTTTCCTAATAGAAAAGTGTACGGTAAATAAAGGAAAGACCCGTCATTTGTGTTTTTTCGTGCCTGCCTCTCCAGGTGGTGTACTGGGGACGCTGTGGTGCTCGGTGCCTCTTGGAGCTGTTCAGTGTTCACGACCCTGTGGATAGCACGCCGTCTGCCTAGCCTGCCTTGTGTTGGTGGCAGGGAGACGAGGCGGCCGGCGTAACAATTGGTGTCAGGAGTGGATTTGTGATATTTGATCAGTGAGACGCCCCCGATTTATCATGTCGTCCAAAGATGCGGCAGCCATGAGCGAGAGGAGGCTATGACTGAGGCAGGCACGAGTGAAGTTGAAGCCGAGTCAGATGGACCTGATCATTGCCATGCTGGCCGGTAAAGAGGGAGGAAATGGCACAAAGGGCAGAAGAGCAGGCACAGAGGGCAACGCGAGCAGGCCCCACCATCTCGTCGAGATGCAGGCAAGGAAGGCAAAGGGAAAAGTTCTGCCAACTTGTTTAGTGCTACAGAGCAATCTGCATCTGTGAAGATGGAAACTCAGCATACAACCGACAAGGCCTGCAAAAAAGCGTGAAGAGTGAACTGATGGAGGAGGTGCAGACTCTGAAGGGCGAGGCTCAGGGCCTGAGGGAGGAAGTGAAGGGGGAAAGGCGGCGTCATGAGGTAGTAAAAGTTTGCAAGCAGAGAAGGCAGAACGAGGTTTCTGGCAACAGATGCCAGAGTGTCAGATTTATCTGGGGTCTGCCTGGGGTCCGTGGCAGGAAACCCCCCAGCCTCGGGCCTTCGTCGGGGCCGGGAAACCGTGGTCCCCTTTTCCTTTAAAAACTTTTGTTGCCTTTTATAGTTACCGGGGTCCCCTGTTTTTCCCCCTGTTTTTCCCGGGGTTTTTGGGTAAAAAAATTTTTAAAATAAAAAAACCTTTTCATTTTGTGTTTTTTTTGGGCCCTCCTTTGGTTTTTTGGGCCTTGGTGCTCGTGCCTCTTGGAGTGTTCAGTTTCACGACCCTGTGGATAGCCCCGTCTGGCCCCCTTTGTTGGTGGCGGGAACGGGCGGCGGGGTAACAAAATTTTTTTTTGGTTTTTGAAATTGTGTTTCGCGGCTAATTTTGCCAAAAATTTCCGGGATTTGTTAGGCGAATTCCGGGGTAAAGGGGCAAAAAACCCATAATACTGATCAAAAAGACTGGGTTGATTTTTAAAAAAAAAAAGGCGGGAAGCCCCAAAACCGTTTGGGGGGTAAAGGGAAAATTTTTTTTTAAAATGGGGTTTTTTTCCTCAAACCAGTTTTGGAAATAGGTTAAATTTTAAATTTTTTTTTGGCTCGCCGGGGAAAAAGTGTTTAAAACCGTTTAGGGAAGAAATTTTACGGGGACGGATGTTTTAAAAAACAAATCAAATTATGTCTTGAAATTTTTAGAAAAGCTGCCTCCGCTCCCCGGGGGTCTTTTAAAGGTTTTTTTTTTTCGGAAGTTTCTTTAGGGGGTTTAAAAAATTTTTTGTGGGCCTCTTTTTTTTTTTTAAGTGGGGGTTTTTTTTCAAAGGGGGGGTAGCGGATTTTTGCAAAAAAGGTTTTAAGGAAAGTTTGGAGTTTTTTTTTCCCTTGGACTGTGCTTTTACGCCGGGGGTCGTTTTAAAAAATTTTTTTCTTTTTTGTTTTGGGGTTTTTTTCCCCAAAAAGTTTTACACCCCTTCATTTTGACGCCTGGGCCGGGTCAACTTTTTAAAAGGGGTTTTGATTATTTAATTTTAAATTTTTGGAAGTTTGCCATTTTTCCCCCGGGCGGGGGAGTTCTGTTTTTTTTAAAAATGCGGGGGTTCCCTTTTTTCCTTTTAAATTTTTTTGTCTTCCCGACGGGGCTCGGGAACAGTTGGCCCTAAGTTTTGGGGAGGGTTTTTTATTTTTTGTTTTCCGGGAATTTGGGGTTTTTTTTAAGGCGTTAAAACCGGCCCCAAGGGCTAAGGTTTGGGGGGAGATGAAAAGGGGTTTTTTGATTATACTTTTTTGGAAAAGGGTTTTTGTATTTTAGGCTTAAATTTTCAAAATTTTTTTCCCTGAAGATTTTGGATGATGTCCCTTTAAATCACCTAAGTAAAAAGGGGGTCCGGGGGGTTTCCCCTGAAAATTTTGCCCCGTTCAGGTGGATGAGGGGGTTGTTTCGCGGGGAAAAAAACATGCGTGGTTCCCCAAAAGCCCTCCTTTTTAAGTGGGGCACTTTTTGAAATTCGCTCTATATTTTGTCCACCTTCCTTCCCCCCATCACCAAAACTGGTTTGGGGGTTTTTGGAAGGGCTGAATTTTTTGGGGGAAGCCGTTTCCCTTTTAAAAAATTTTTTTAAAAACCCAAAAATTTTTAAAAAAAGAGGGGGGTTTTTTCAAATTTTGAAGTGTTTTTTGGGTTTCCCCCCCCCTTTGCAAAATCAAAATGCTGTGCCGGTATTTTTTTTTCACTTTTCTTGGGGAAAACGCGACTTAGGGAAAAAAGGTTTTTAACTTACCCCCTTTAAACAAAAAATATTTTTGAAGTTTTTAAAAAAATTAGTTTTTTTAAATTTACCAGGCGTTTTCAAACTCCCTGTGGAGGGGCCGAAAATTTTGTCGACTTTTTGGGGTGGGCCGCGGTTTTTTGGGGGTGGCGCCCCCTTTTTTTCCTTTTTTTTCCCCCAGACGGAATTAAACCCATCCCGGGGGGGGCTGGGCCGCCTTTTTTTGGGGGGTTTTTTGCGAAATTTATTTTTGGAAAAGGGGTTGGGGGAGGGGTAAGGTGGGCGGGCCCGAGTTTTGGGGATTTTCCCGGGGGTTTTTTTGGGGGAAATGTTTTTTTTGTTTTTTTTTGGAGAGCTTCTCTGGGGATTGTGGAAAATTCGTTCCTACCCCCCGGGGCCCGGGGTTTTTTGGGAAAGCTTTTTTGGGGGGGGGCTCCGGGCAGGGGGGCTTGGCGGGAAACGGGTTGGGCTGGGGGATTTGGGGGGGTAAAGGGGGGGACGGGGAGGGGGATGGGGGGGAGGGGCTGGGGGTTTTTGTTTGGATATTAAAATTGGGGTTTTTTGGGAGTTTAATTTTTTGGCGGTGTAAAAAGAAGGTAGAGGGGTTTTCGGGGGAAGGTTTTAGGCAAGATTGACTGGGAGGGGGTTGGAGGGATTTTTTGGGTGGGAGGGTAAAATGGGGAAAAGCTTTTCCCCATTTGGGCCGGAAGGACCTTTGGCCCTTTCCTTTTTTTTTAATTCTTTTTTGGGAAAACCTACCAAAAAAATTTTCCAAAAAATTTTTTTAGAAGGAGGGTTTTTTGTTTTTTTTTTGGTTTTTTATTTTTGAAAAATTTCCGGGGTCCCTTTTTCTTTTGGAGTTTGGGCCCCTGGGGGGGGCTTCTTGGGCCCCAAAACCCTTGGGGCCCTTTTTTGGGTATGACAGGGTTTTTTTTATTTTTTGCGTTTTTTTCCAAAAAAGTCTTTAAACCAAAAATATCAAAATCTTTAATTTTTTAATTTTTAATATTAAAATTTTTTAAAATTTTTTAAAATTTTGGGATTAATAATGAAATTTTGTTTATTTATAATTTATTTATTTTAAAAATTTTTTTTATTTTATTAAAATTTTTGGGGGGTTTTAATTATATAAATTAAATTTTTAAAAATTTTTTTTAAATTTTTAATATATTTAACTTTTAAAAATTATTTATTATAATAAAATTAATTTTTTAAAATTAAATTTTTTATATAAATTCCTTTATAAAAAAAAATTTTTTTAAAAATTATATTTTATTTAATTAAACCCCTATTTAAAAATTATTTTAAAAAATTTTTTTAAAAAT
>NW_023653373.1:0-2500 GCF_015228065.2 Penaeus monodon
TATTTCAAAAGATAATAATCTTTTCTTTAAACTAATGTTTATCTTGTTTTTTAAAAATGCATTTTATGTTATTTAAAGACATTATTTATAATTTTTGACGTTTTAAATATTTTGCTATTTCAAAATAACAAGAAATTCGCTGCTAATGACCTTAGCTGTTGACGCGGCAGATAAATTTTTATATTGATCAATCAATTGGTCAAGACGATTCATAATTTCTGAAAGTTCATTAAATCAGAGACCAATTGAATTGTTAGCTGTGCAATTTCTAATGGGGCTTGTATTAGGGGTAACTGTATTTCAGTAGACGAATAATAGATAGATAAATACATTCATTCATACTACGAACAAACTACATTTATACATGCATGCATAGATATACAGATAATAAGGGGAAAATACATATCATATAGAAGATCTAGATCAAAAAAGTCAATCAGTAAAAAAAAGAATAATAAAAAACCACACCCCACACAATATTATACATGCACACACACACACACACACACCCCACACACACACCCCAAACACACACACACACCACCACACAAAAACACACACACAACACCACACACACACACAAAACTCCACACACACACTACACAACAAAACACACACACACACACACACGTCCAACAACAACACACACACACACCACACACACACACACAAAACACCACCACACACAACACAACACACAACAACACACACACACACACACACATACACACACACACCACTCCACACGCACATACAACACAAAACACACACACACACCACAACACCACACACACACACACAACAATATATATATATTATTATATATAGTATATTATATATATATATATATATAAAGTATATATATGTTATATATGTATATTATAATGTAATATATATATGTATTATAATTTTATATATATATATATAAAATATATATATTAATATATTATATATATTGTGTTTAAACACACGCATACATACACAAACACACACCCACACACACACACCACACACACACACACACCACACAACACACACACCACACACACACAACACACACAACCACACACACACACACACCACACACACACACACACACCATAGCAAATTGCGCACATTCTCCACCGTTTGAGTTGTCTACCTCTGCTTCTTGTGGCTTCATCTGCCATCCACTCAGAGTTTTTGATAGACCAGATCGAGAACGTTTGATGTGGCCATAACGAGATCGATAACGATTAATATAGCCTTTGCATTATTGGTTTGTCGTAAATCTTAGGGCATTTTTTTTTTTTTTTTTTTTTGATATTCAAGATTGTATTACGAAGTTTCATAATTCACTTTACATTTTTAGTCCGTATTGAACAACATGTTTTTCGATGACAGCTATCGAGTTATAGGTCCAGTTTAAGGAGTCTGAGGTTCTCTTTGTTGAGTTTTAGGTTTTGTTGTAGTTTTCATAGGCAACTGAGTTCTATATTGTCTAATGCCTTCGTAAGTCTATGAAAAAAAAGAAGACAGCATTGTCTTTTCTATGTTTGCTCTATAGCAGTAATCTGCCCAATGGTTATAGGCCAAAAGGGAACTTGAGATCCTGAAGATGAACACTGAGATTACCGCTTTTAGATATGACTTAGGAGACTGGTAGGACGGTAGTTTCCGCATTTAAGACGACTTTTTAGTTTGTGATAAACGAAAATTAGTGTTTCTTTGAATGACTTGTGCATATTTCCAACGATAAGAACGCGACAGTAGATTAAGTAAAGCATTCGTTAGCGGCTCTCCCCCTGGTTTGAAGTATTCTAAGTAGGTATTATCTAAGCCGGGGCTTTATTCATTTTACAGACTTTGAACTGCTGACTCCGTTTCATTTCTTGATGTAGATGGATATTTGGTCTTCATTAGAAAAAAGATGAATGTTCTCGGTAGAGCTTTTCGTAGAAATTAACTCATCGTTTTGAGTATGTCCTCTTTATTGGTTTAAATAATACCATCAGTTTCTGGATTCCCCACTAATATTCTTAGGTCTTAATAGCAGCTTAATATTGCTTGTGCGATTTAGACTGCTTATAACAATATCTTCTTCGATATGCTTTGATATTGTCTTTCTTCACTAGCGTTTTAGATTCTGCTTTGGTTATTTTATACCTATTAGAAGGGGTTCCCATTTCCTTTCAGATTTTATGTTACCTCTATCGCTTGCTTAGTTGCCCTATATATCCAGGTTGTCATATATATCAGAGTTTTCGAGGGGTAGTTTTCTTATCATTGCCCGAAATGGCCTCTAAAATATGCTCCTGAAAATTTAGGGCCTGACTCGTCAAAAAGGGGCAAAGAATCTATTGCTTAAATTAAGCTGGAATGGATCTTTCGCGTTTGATGATAAAGTCATCTTTTGGCATGCGGGCCCTTTTTTCTGGGCCACGAATAGCTCATTCTTAGTTTAGTTTTACCACTGTATAGTCAGCTATGTCAGGTCTGCTTAGGACGCACTGTCTAAACG
>NW_023653375.1:0-4941 GCF_015228065.2 Penaeus monodon
AAAAAACAACAAAACCGTAAAGACAGTTTATACTCGTAATATTATCCAGAAACTCTCCACACATAACCCCTAAAGAAAGAACACCCACACGGCCTCGTCTCTAACATCAAAACCAACCAGCTTAACTCACCTCTCACTTACTCTCCAGGTAAACTATCTTCTTAAATCCAACACAAAAGCGTTACGAAATGATGACACGGGTTAATTACCTCATAAAACGGCAAAGAGATGCAAGTGAGATGCAGAAGGGTTTGTTGTGATACACGTGCTTCTCTCTGGCGGCCGCTTGAGGAACTACGTGGGAAAAGATTTAAATTTATTCTCACTGTCCCTTACATGTATGAACATATATATATATATATATATATATATATTGATATATATATATATGCATATATATATATATTATATATATATATATATATAAAATATATATATTATATATATATATATATATATATATATATATATATATATATATCATATATATATCTATATAAAATATATCTATATATATATATCTATATATATATATAATTCATACATGTAAGGGACAGTGAGAATAAATTTAAATCTTTTCCCACGTAGTTCCTCAAGCGGCCGCCAGAGAGAAGCACGTGTATCACAACAAACCCTTCTGCATCTCACTTGCATCTCTTTGCCGTTTTATGAGGTAATTAACCCGTGTCATCATTTCGTAACGCTTTTGTGTTGGATTTAAGAAGATAGTTTACCTGGAGAGTAAGTGAGAGGTGAGTTAAGCTGGTTGGTTTTGATGTTAGAGACGAGGCCGTGTGGGTGTTCTTTCTTTAGGGGTTATGTGTGGAGAGTTTCTGGATAATATTACGAGTATAAACTGTCTTTACGGTTTTTGTTACATTTTTGTATTGTTTTAAGGTTCAGGGTAAACAGATGATGCAATCGATAGATTGACGTATTTGGGGTCAGTATCCAGGAAAATTTTCTGTGTGGTTATTTGACTCGCTTTTAGTTCTTGGAAACCAACTACAAGAGGGGGATATTGGTCTAGTTATCTCTGGATGGTAGGGGGAATAGATAACTTAGTGTAAAATACAAGCTAGTGTCCTGTTTGGCGTAGCTCAGTGATCAAAGAAGTTCGTATACCATTTTCTTTACAAATAATCTCCATTTAGTTGAAGCGGAGAGTGCTCTAAGTGAGTATATATCAAGCTTATATGTGTGTTGGCTGTTGGAGGGGGGTAAAGGAGAGATGGGTCATAACATACCGCTTGGTCTGTGGGGTACGGCTGCAGGACATTGCACTTCGTGTAGCTGACTCCCGCACCCGGTGTCTGGCCATTGCCAGAAATCACCAGAGATTATTACACAGAGATTTCTGTTACCCATTGGCATGGGATTAAGTGTACTAGTGTAAGTTAGTGGAAGGTTTTCAGTTTTGTTTGCAACACCCCCGGCAAACATTGTTTTTACCTTGGTGAGCGTGGAAAGGTAAGCAGAAGCTCGGGAGCACCAAGTGAACTCAGTCAGTGAGCGGCACTTTCCACAGACTTTCTCCTTTATTTGTGGCATTACTATTCATGTCTGCAGATTATTTCTAGTACCAACAACTGTAATTTTTTTATCCTCTACAAGAATATCATCTTCAATATGCCTTAAGTTAGTGCATCTTTACTGTAAAAATTATCCATCTCTTTTAATATAAAATATTTGTTTGTATGTGTGGGACCCACACTTTTGACAACATCAACTCTTTTAGTTTGGACAGGTGTGATGTTTACAAAAACAATCGCAGGGTAAACATCTTAACTGACATGGTAAAAGTAAAGAATAATGCCCAGACAGAATTTTTGATTAAAAATGGTTCCACTCAGTAGATTAGATAATATTTCATTTTATGGAAGTAGCATTAAAAGTTGACAGTAATATTAACAGACAGTAGTTTAGTTTAGGAAAAACAGGTTTTTGCAATCTCTGAATATCATGATTTCTTGGATTTATTTTGTATAACCCAATGTCAGTGGTTTTATGTACTGTCCCCTTTAGATTTTAGTGGGTTTTGTTATATACAGATAGCTCTACGTGTGCTCAGCCAGCAAGGAGTCTATTAACCAATCCTGATTTCTTATTCCTCAAATTGGGGGGAAAATGTATTTTTCTTTCCAGTATTATTAACATTGACATTGTTATCATTCTTAATTATATTATGATTATTAAATTGTCATTAAGATATTTATAACGTCAAAGTAAAATAATAGAAATGAAGCTTTCAAAAAAATAAATAAAAACAAATGAGATAGATCAGACTAATAGCTGACTCCTTGGTGACTAAGCACTTGTAGAGCCATCAGTGTGTAAAGACAATAGAGAAACTTTTATTACAGTGGCCATGGCATTGTAGTCTTGCCACCCGCTAACATTGGGTTAAAAAAATGACTGGTTGGAAATCTAAACTTTAATTTAACCTACTCAAAGCTAATGTTGCACTGCAGGTTGTTAAGCAGGCCACCATAGCCTCATTATCTATGTTGCTGTAGCATAGGCAAGCAGACCTCCATCTCTTATGTTCTAGGAAGGTAGACCTTTAGCTAGTTCCTTATTCGAGGAAAAGATTGCCAGAGAGGTCTACAAACTCTTTCTTGCTAAAATATGCTTGTTGGAAGGATATTCGCTTATAATTTGTACCTAAAGATCATCAAGTCAACAATTTGTAATGCCACATTTGTTTATGTTATATTTCTTCTTCTTCTTTTAACAGTAGGTTCATTTCTGAGCCGCCGTGGTCACAGCATGATACTTAATTGTAGTTTTTCATGTTGTGATGCTCTTGGAGTGAGTACGTGGTAGGGTCCCCAGTTCCTTTCCACGGAGAGTGCCGGTGGTACCTTTTAGGTAATCATTCTCTCTATTTATCCGGGCTTGGGACCAGCACTTGACTTGGGCTGGCTTGGCCACCCAGTGGCTAGGTAGGCAATCAAGGTTAAGTTCCTTGCCCAAGGGAACAACGCGGCGGTCGGTGACTCGAACCCTCGAATTCAGATTGCCGTCGTGACAGTCTTGAGTCCGACGCTCTAACCATTCGGCCACCGCGGCCTTATGTTATATTTAGGTAACCTATAATAGAACATTTATATATTAGTACCATTGTCTAGGCCATCTATCAGAACCATTACTGTCACCACAAGTGACATTTCATTTGTGAAATTGAAATGTGGCTGTAAATATCTTCAAAAAGCTTGAGGGGAATAGATGAATGTTATGGAATAAATTATCATATAATGTATAGATGCTAATCTTATCACATGCACCATAAAAGTGGCTGGTTGATCAGTACCAAAGACAGTAATAACCATTGAACCATTGGTATATTTGTTACAGCATTTATTTAGCTACATAGTTTTAATGCATATATTAACATTACATTATTTTACTACTTTTAATGCATATTTCATATTTCCATGTTTTGCAGTCAAGAGACCCACAACAACTGAATATCCTTGCTATAGATGTTGGTGGAGTTGATTTTTTTCTCATGGCTTATCAGACTTGATATAGCTTTAAATCATTGTTTATCTTTCTATTTTTCTTCTAATTGATTTGCATATCTATTGGCCTTCATGTCCCCCCCCATTATCAGAACCTAGAGTGCAACTGTTGCAGGGTAATAACAAAAAACACATCTTGTAAGTAATTTCTACATGGTCTAAGCTATCAGTATCATTAGCCCAGCTCGTGTGCTTTTATTAGTAAGGAATTAACCAATTAGCAAGGGTGGGAAGACTACAAAACCATGCCAACTAATAAAAGTTCATCTCTTGTTTTTACACATAGATGGCTCTAGAAGTGCTTAGTCACCAAGGTGTCAGCCCTCAAGGGGTGTCACCCCCTTCTTTATTACTCTAACATTTTTTTCAGATTCAAGGTAGCTAGCTGCCCTTAGCTTTTCTTCCCCTCCCTACACTATCTCACCTGTTTACCTTTTTCCTTGATTTTTTGAAAGGGTAATTTCTATTATTTTATTGTCTTTGATATTGTTAATACTTGAATAACAATTTAATAATCATAATATCAATAAGAACAATAACAATGTCAGTAATAATAGTTAAAAAAAAAAAAAAAGTTATTCCCACAAATTCAAGTAATGGAGAAATTAGGCGTGGTCATTAGGGCCAACTGATAGAGTCTTTGGTGGCTGAGCACATGTGGAGCTATCTGTATGTAACAAAACTCACAAAAATCTAAAGTTCATACAGTTTATAAACTAACAGACATTGGGTTAAAAGCAAATGTAGACCAATTTTGTAAGATTAGTAAAATGTATTGTATTCAGATAGATATTCTCATGGACAAATTTTGACATAACTTTGTGTTGTACAGTCTGTTTTATATTTCCCAAAGGAAAGTTTGATTTGTAGACTATATTAGTAAAAAGGTACTTTCTAATATCTTAGCTGTTTATTAGACTCTATAAAGCCCTAGTTAAATTCAACATCAGATAAGCATTCTAATCTTCAGCAACTTGTATTAACCTTGCTGTTCCCAAGATCGACATTGCAATGATAGCTTTCTAGCTTGGCTTTTCAAGCATCTTCATGATATTCAAAGACATGTGCATACATTACATTGCTCCTTGCTTAGTTTAACAATAATTAGAGATGTAAACATTTTCTGTTTTAATGTTTGTTATGCTCTTTAGAACAATGTTTTTGTCAAGCAGTGAACAAAGCCAAATAGTTTCAAGATAACTTAATAACAGCATTCTTTCAGTGCATGATCATGGCAGAGGACTATGAGGATTCTGATTTCTCCTTATCATGGACGGATCATCTACAAGTTCTCCACAGAGTGATTACAGCTCTGCGTTATAAGGTATTTTGGATTATACTGTAACTTCCAGAGGGCCAGAATAGGAGAAGGATTGAAATACTAAGTGAGTGTATTAGATAAGAATGATTGATATAT
>NW_023653377.1:0-30495 GCF_015228065.2 Penaeus monodon
AAACAAATTGAATAAAAAATAAAAAATATATAAAAATGAGAGTTTCCTGTAGGGATGGAAACATCCTTCAACCAGCACGCTAGGGGGATCTCCGTTTATCAGCGGGGGGTATTCTGGGCCACCAGGGGTGATTGTTTTGTGTATCTGCGTTTTTGTCTATGCATAGCATTGAGATTTGCCAAGTTTTTAGCTTCCCCCAGGCTTTTTATGCTGTCTCATTTTGTTTCTCTGACACTCGGTGCATACCGTGGGGGTGTGGATTGCCAGCAGGCGCTCCTGAAAGCCGGGTTTTAAGCTTTTCACATAATCTTTTTACCAGCACGAGGCTGTGTTCGGCGAACCCTGTCTCAGGAATTGTGTGTGCTCACAATTCTCCAGGTAATGTATGAGTGTGGCGTTCGGCCGCCGCAATGCATGCAAAACCACTCTTCACGGTTTATTTTCTCTATTATCTGCCATGCACAGTGGTAACCTAGCCGCATTCTGTGAAGAATGACTTCGGTACCTCTCTTGGTTAGTTCAGAGATTGCCAGTGATTCATAGCCTGTGACGTCTGAGTACCAGCGGGCCGAGGGGGAGGTTTCTCTTTTTCTCTCTGTGAAGCTGCAGGGGAAGGAAAATTGCTGTCATCGTACACTTCTTCCTAAGTAATTTTCGGCTTGGATGTAAAATCATGGGATGCCAACTTCAGCTGTCTGTCAGCAAGCTCATTCCCTCTGATCCCATGTGTCTGGGAACCCAGTTTATGATAATTTTTTACCTTGTGCAAGAATCCTCTGTGCCAGTGTGAGGATAGTAGTCAGAAAATAGATATTCTTTGGGGTGAGCACTGCTGAAGACAGTCGTTTGGCCCCTTGGAGTCTGTATGCATGATCCATGTCCTTTCCTCACGGACGCATGCCCTAGGGCTCTGCCTCTGCCTATAGCGAGGAGGCGTTGTCGGGTACCCTCATGGTTTTGTGGCATCCCTTGCCGCGAAGCCGGCCCCTGCAGTATGGGACAAGGGATCGACCGATCCATCCGTGGGAGTATGTTCTGCTACCCGGAGGGATGATGGTTCAATGACCCTCGGGTTCTGCCTTTAGGTTACTCATGGCATATTCATTCTTTTTGGTGCCAGTCTCATGACCGAGAACTCTATCGAGGTTGTTCCCACAGCGAGCTTCGACAAAGTCAGGGTGGGGGGAGTCCATGCCCTTGGCAAGAAGCGGTTCTTTGAGTGATGGCGTATTAACACCCTGGCTGTGTGAGACAGCTAGAGTTTTTGCAAACAGCATGTTATCTTGTTCTAGGCGTCTGACTATTTTAGGCTTTTATTCCTGGGAGCCTGGATGACCTTTGATAAAAATTGTGCGCCATTAGATCGATTTGTGAGTCCAAGGAAAAAGGTTTGCCCAGTAGGAGGTTGAGGACCTTCGCCCACCTTGGGGCACCCAGAAGACCCGGCGGCTTCTTTTGGACTATCTCCATTGGTTTTATATTTTTCCTTAACGCCAATCAGAGCAAGGGAGGCATAGTCTACAAGGGCCTGACAGCATGTACATAAATGATCTTAGTACTCTGTGTCGGCCCCTATGCATCTTCCCTCTTTGGTCTCATGATGGACAGTCTTGATTTTGTTTGGTCAACCAGGTACTGGACCTCCTTCTGGAAGGAGAGGGTCCAGTCTATCTTTATCCCAAGGTAGAGGTAGCCCTGAACCCCTCTCCAAGTCCATTCCCTGAATTTCAGACTTGTGCTTTGAACTCCTGCCTCAGAGCCATGGCTTTAGATTGGCTGCAGAGATCTTTAATACTGTCCTACAACCTCCTCGGATACGAGATCCAGACAACGCGGGGCCCTTTGTTTTAGGCGTGTGCTCCAGTGGATTTGATAGCAAGATCGTCTGCATAGGAGATGATCTTGCCCCACGGGGAGGTTTATGTAGAGGATACAGGACATAATTGTTAAGAGGGCTGGACTGAGAACCCCCCCCTGTGGCATTCCATTCTCTTGTGGCATGTGCTGTGATAGGTGACCTTGGGGAAATTTTACTCTGGCTGTTCTATTCCTAAAGTAGTCACCTCTCCAAGCCATGAATCCCTTTTTGGATCAGGCTCTCCTGAATGGCAAAAAGGGACTTGCCAATTCAAAAGTCTTCTCCAGGTCAAGGATATACCACAGATGTGCCTGTGCTTATTGTGCTCAAGAGCGTGGCTATGCTGGGGCACTGTGCTCATGCCCCCGGAGCCGGTTTCAGAACCATCCTCTCGGCGTTCTTGGCCAGACAGCTGAGGAGGGGAGATGGGGCGGTACTTCCCTGGCTCCTTTGGTTTAGGGATGGGAACTATGGTAGCCACCTTCCAACTCGGGGGTAGAGTGGAAGTTTCCCAGGACTTGTTGATGAGTTGCAGGAATGCATGCTCACCTACTAGTCCCAGTGGGAAGATGGGGTACGAGATCCCATCAGACCCCAAGGCTACAACTGGTTTTATTGCATTTCTTAGTTCCCTCAGAAAAAAGATAACGTTGAGTTATCGGGTTTCGGCTGCCCTTTCTCTTTCGGCGGGCAGGCTGTTGCTACTTGTTCTCATAGAGAACTCGTGTGCCAGTCTTTTCGCCTCTGACTGGGGATCATGGTGCGTCCATCTCGGGGCTGAGCGGCTGGTAGCTCGCTTGAATGTTGCCATAGTCTGAGAGGGTGGTATGGTGGTCGAAGGATTCACACCATTCCAGCCATTTTTCCTGCCTGTCTCTGCTGGCAGTTTCCTTTGGCATCCCTGACAGCCTCCCTTAAGAGGGCTAGGTGGCGGGGTTCTTTGCCTTTGGAAATGTTTTCGGCACATGTTTACCTTGTGGTTGACCTCCCTAATCTCGTCGTTAAAGTACCAGCGTCTTTGTGACTCCTGACCAAGGCCGAGTTTTGGGTATGGTCATTTAGGCTGCCTCATCAATGGCATTTACAAGTTGGCTTGTAGCACTACCACATTTTCACTTTGTGTGGGTTCATTGCTTCTCAGACAGCGGGTCAAGGCATTCTGGAACGCTGCCTAGTTGGCCTTGTCTGTTCCATCTTGGATCGGTCGTGGTTGACGCTCCTTGTGAAGGCGACCCGGTAGGCTCTTTTTACGTTAAATTTAGGGCTGAAGGCGTTCTCACTGTGTCGCATGAAATTTAATCAAAATAGGAAAGATTATTGCTTCCCAACGAGTCGTCAATGGTGTGCCACAGGCCCTTGGGGTTTTTATTGATAAGAGACCAGTGCTAAGTCAATTTAAAACTCAAATTACCCGGGATTACCCTTTCCACCCCCCGTCGGGGCTACCTCATTCCCGAAAAAAAATTAAATCAGATTAAATTTAAACTATTTTAAAATTTAAAAAATACTTTTCTTTACCCTACCAAACCAAAACCCCCCAGGGAAACCCCATAAGTAGAAAAGAGCATTAAAAACAGTAAAATTTTCTTTAAATTTTTTGGAGACTTTTCCTTTTAAAAGCCCCCAAAAGCCCCCATCATAGGCTTAAACACTGCATTAAAAAGGGGGGCCCTTAAACTGAAATAAGCCCCCTAACCTGCCATTTTAAATTTTTTTTTGCATGCGACAAACTCCCAAAGTTATAAATCAAAGTCCCCTTTTGTAAAAGGGAGGGTTTGGTGGGGTGTACATGGGGATCCCCGCCCCCCTCCCCCCCCTCCCCGTCCTTCCGACATAATGGGAGTTCCTCTGTTTAAATGCCCCTTTCTTGGAGAACTATAAAAATGGGAGCATTTGTAAAAGAGCTAATAATTTTAAAAGGGCATTTACTTTAGATTAAGGGCTTCGACAGTTCCCTTGATAATGGGCCCACGCGAAGATTACGTTTTTTGGGGTTTTTAAGTGGCCCCCTTTTCCACCAAATTTTTTTCTTTTTTTTGGGGAGGGGGACGCCCCCCCTCCCCCCGTTCCCGGGGACCTCTCTCGGTGGTTTAGAGACAGAAGCCCCCATGTCCTGCATCTCCCGGCGGCCCGGGGACGACGGGGATTGTACTGGGTTCCTTTTCTCGAGAAGCCAATTTGGGGAGCCGACGAAGTTTCCTCAAGGAGTAGCCCCCCCCCCCGGAAAGGGGAAAGGGGCTTCCCCCTGTTATTTTTAGTTTTTATCCCCCTTTGAGTTTTTGCTGGGTTGATGCAGTCATTTGATGATAATTTTGTCAGGTGGGTATACTTTTAAATTTTTGTTCTTTAAAAGATCCCGTTTAAGTTTTAGGGAATTTTTTATCCTTTGCCCGCCCAAATGTTGACTGAAAATTTTTACACTTTGGGGTGTTTTTTATTTTTGGCCCTTTTAGCTAGGAAGTATAGGGTTTTTTCCCCCCCTTTCCATTTTTCCCCTTTTTAGTTTTAGTATAATAACTTTAAAGCTTTTCAATAAAGCTAATGTCCCCGGGCCCCCTTCTTTAAGATGCTGCCTTTAGCAAAATCCGGGTGATGGGGACCCCCACATTAAGCACATTTGGGAAAAAGGGGTAGTACAGTTTAAAGGGTCATGAGCTTCAGCCCCATTACGGCCTACAAATTTTTCTTGAGTTTTATAAACCTTATGAGGGGGGTGTCCGAAATTTTTGGGATTATAAATGATTTTGGGGGTTTTGGGTATAAGGTTTTTTTACTTGAACAGGGTTTATAAACCGACGTTTTACATTCCCCTTTGGGGGTTTATTAAAACAAAAGGGCAAAAAACACAGTCCTTTTCGTTCCCGTCCTTCTTTGGCATACCAAAGAATGTTTGGTTTCCTTTATGCTCTAAGGAATTTTACTTTTTCCATTGTCCTAAATCCCTTGAAAAAATTCTTTCCTTTCAGGGATTTGGGGCCAAAAAGGGGTAAATTTCTTTTAAATGAAGACATGAATTTTTCGTTTAGCCCTTAAATAAATCCCAATTGGGAGTTGTATTTTGACTTTTTTAACAAGGAGGCTTCCATCTCGCAAATTTTTGACAAAATCAAAATCGCCGTCCACTTGACCATCAAGGACCTTTTTGATGATAAAGGGGTTCACGTTCAAAAGCGATTGATTTTCATTCACGCATTCTCAGTTGGGATTTTGAAAAGTGGTCTTCTCGTTTTGTCGTTAGTAGGGGTTCCGTTGTTCAGGGTCGAATTTGTCTGAGAACGGTCATGAGTCGCCCCTCCATGAGGAGGAGAAGGGGTAGCCGGGGTAGCATCCATACTGGGCATCGGACCAGGTCCGACCCCTTTACTCTCAAAATTGTTGTCCTGAAGGGATCAAAAACTCTTAACTTTTGGTATCAACCTAACAGCAATAGCTAAGAGAGTAAATCAGTATTTCGTCCTCTACCCCCCCAGTGGAAGCCTGGTTGCGTTCTCCAGTACCACAGAGGGATCGAGTTATGTGTAGGACACTTCCTTACCGCCGAACTTGCCTAGGCGAAGGACGGTAAGTAGATGCCCACCCCCCAAGCGAATACGGGAGTTCACGAAGAACTCCGGTAGGCTCAGGAAAGTCACATTAAGATTAAATATTTAGAGAAAGAAAAAGTGCGCCCAAAGGACGCCCCAGACTACTGGGCCTCCCTACCCAGGGGTCAAAGCCCAAAGGGCTACCCTGGTGTAGAAGAGAGCTGCGGGTCTGAGGTGGGGTGCTGACTAGCCTACTGTAGTCTCGTGTCACCTGCAAAAACAAGAGCACTGAAGGTGCTGGTAAAGCACAATAAATGGTCTGTAATTTACAGGTTTTTCTTTACTTTTATTTACGTTAAACAAACTCAGGAACAACAATGTCAAGCGAGACGAGAGGCCCCGGGCTCCAGGGTAGCTCTTGTGGCACAAGACTTAGTATTTGTTGCTACTGCGTTTAAGTTAAGGTGTTCGCTCATCAAGAGTTCATACACGAGTGGTGGTGAAAAAAAGCATAAGATTGCGTAAAATATTTTCGTAAATCAACGAAAAGGATGAATGGGCGAGACAGGCAGTACTCGTAATTGGCTCATTAGTGACTTAGTACAAGTAGCCATCTATCTGTAAAAACAGGCATGGCATGTATGTACATGCCATGCCCGTTGGCAAAGGGATAATATATATATATATATATATATATATATATATATATATATATATATATATATATTATATATTATATAATATATATATATTAATATATTATATATATATATATCATTATATCATTGTATATATATATATATTATATATATATATATATATATATATATATATATATATATATATATATATATACATATTTATATATATATATATTTATATATATCTATATATATCTATATATATATATATTATATATATATATATATATATTATATATATATATATATTATATATTTATATATGTCGTGGCCAGCTCCGTCATCAGACGCAGCTCCCCCCGCAGCTCGTCGTTGATCCACTACGAACTTCATGTCGTGACGAAATGTTCATGTATAATTCTGGAAATTTGTTAAAGGCCCGAGGTGATAGTTACTGCTACAAATTAGAGCATGGGGTCCGCATTAAAGAAAATTATACTTTGGTGGATTATTTTTAATTTAGGGTATTCGGTTTGCAAGGTTCTTTTTATCCATTAACTTTCTAGATGCGAATTATGTACAGTCAGAGTCAAATCCAGCAGACTATGCTGCCCGTGAACTTTGTGTTAAAGAATTAATGAATGATTTGATGTGGTGGAATGGCCCAAAGTTTCTTTAGAAGAAACTTGATAATTGTGGTAGTTCCTGTGAACAAAGATCCATTTTAGAGGATGATCCAGAAGTCAAGAAAGTGTCGTTTGTAGTAACTTCAAAGAGAGAAGTACCATTTCTTGATAGATTAAACTATTTCTTAGATTGGTTTAGAGCTAAAAGAGCTACAGCATTGTGTTTAAGAATACAAAGTAAGTATAAGAAAACCACAGAAACATCTGAGGAGAAAATTGATAAGATAAATGTAACATATAGTCCTGTGACAGTTTCAGAGCTTGAAAAGGCAGAGAAAGTAATAATAAAGGAACTTCAGAGTAAACACTATGCAGATGAAAAAAGTTTTCTTCAAACAAAGGAAAATGTCCTTAATAAAACAAGCAGTTTGTACAAATTAGATCCATTTATGGATACAGATGGAATCATAAAGGTACGAGGAAAACTAAGTCAAGCAAACTTGAATGAAGCAAGTAGACATCCTGTAATTTTACCAGGTAAATGCCACATATCAGAATTGCTGATTTGTCACTATCACCAAAGGGTTTATCATCAAGGTCGTGGCATAATTTTCAATGGAATAAGATCAGCAGGTTACTGGATTGTAGGATGATCATCTACGTTAGCTAAGCACATTAGAAACTGTATTGTTTGTGAGAAATCAAGAGGTAAAACACTTGACCAAAAAATGTCAGATCTGCCAAATTACAGACTTGAACCATCTCCTCCATTCACTTATTGTGTTGTAGATTATTTTGGTCCATTTTTATGTGAAGGTAAGATGCAGTGAAGTCAAGAGATATGGAGCATTGTTCACATGCTTCGTTTCAAGAGCTATTCACCTAGTTGCTGAATCTATGGATACTGATTCTTTTCTCAATGCTTATCGTCGTTTTGTTGGGTGAAGAGGGCCAGTACGTCAGTTGAGATCAGATAGAGGTACAAATTTTGTAGGTGCCAAGAATGAACTTGAGATTTGCTTAAAGGAAATGGATCAAACAAAAACAAGCAATGTAATGTTAAAGGACAATTGTGATTGGATTAATTTTAAAATGAATGTACCTTATGGTAGTCATATGGGAAGTGTATGGGAGAGACAGATTCGTACTGTACGAAACATATTGTCTGTGATACTTTGTCAGCATGGAACTCAGCTAGATGATGATTCATTACAAACATTTATGGTGGAAGCAGAATCCATAGTCAATAGTCGTCCATTGACACTGGACAGAATTAATTCAATAGAGAATTTGGATCCTCTAACTCCTAACCATCTTTTGACAATGAAATCAAAGGTTGTATTGTCACCACCAGGTAATTTTCAAAGTAATGATTTATATTCAAGGAAAAGATGGCGAAGAGTGCAGTATTTAGCCAATGTGTTTTGGTCTAGATGGAAGAAAGAGTTTTTACAATCTCTTCAATCTAGAGATTAGTGGATTAAACCCAAAAGAAATGTGAAAGTAGGAGATATTGTGATTGTAAAGGATCAAAATGAAACTAGAAACCATTGGAAAATTGGTCGTGTAAGTGAAGTAATTTGTGTAAGGAAAACAAAGATTATGATGTCTGATTCATGTCTTGATAGAATGGTAAAGGATTAAATAATTTGCTTATGTTGAGAGACATATTCTAATTTTTAATTATGTTATTAGGATATAAGGAATTAATTTTATTTGAGTTAACTTAATGTACTTTATATCCAGGGAAGTCCCCGCCAAAGAGCTTTATTTTTTTTGTGATACCTCAGAAGATTAATGTTTTATTTTTGTATTTACTTTCAAGAAACAAGGTTTTATAAAGAAAATAGTTTTAAGGTAGTATAATGTTAACTGTAAATTGTAAACAGTTTAGGGGACCCATGTAAGTATAGCAGCCCAATTAAGAAAGTAAAGATGAATGAAAATGTTTTAAAAGACTATATTTCAAAGTCGAATACATAGACGGGTATTGGAACGCGGTTGTTTACTTCAACGGCAGCTGTGGTCGCCTAACAGCACCAGGCCCTATTCTAGGGGTTTGGAGGTAAATTACATTCTTTGTACTAGTTTATCCATCCTATTATTGTAATTTTATGTTTCATAAGTTTGTTAGCATTCAGTGATGTGCTTCAATTGAATTAAGTGTATGAATTGTTGCAAGTTTAACAGTATATAAGACCACGTGGCCACAGTTCTTATATTCCACGTTGTTTTGTTTGCAGTTTTTACTTATGAGTACGGACATGGAAATAAGGATCAAAATGTAAAATTGTATTTCATCAGTTTATGGAGAAAAAAGGAAGAAGCTACAAGAATTTTTTTTTTCCAGAATCCATTGAAGTTTTCGTTTTAACATATTCCAACAAAAGGGCGAGGCCGCAGCGACAATATATATATAAACATATATAATAAATGTATATATATATATATATATATATATATATATATATATATATTATGATATTATATATATATATATATATATATATATATATATTATGATATATAAATAAATAAATATATATATATATATATATATATATATATATATATATATATTATTATATATATATATAAAAAAACTGATATATATATATATATATAAATATATATAGATAGATAATGATATATATTTATAAATATAAATAGATAGATAGATAATGAATATTATATATATATATATTATATTATATATATTATATATTATATATATATATGATTTATCATCATCATCATCAAGGGACTAACGCCGAAGGGGCGCATGGCCGCATCCACCCTTCGCTTCCAGCCACGAGGGTTCCTCGAGGCGAGTCTCCAGGCAGGCCCATGGCCCATTAATTCCTCGTGACAGGTCTCGTCGAGCTGCCCAAGCCATGATCTCTTGGGTCATCGCACAGGTCTCCTCCACCCAGGGTTGTCACACAGAGAAACAACCTGATGGGCAGGATCGTCCACAGGGAGACGAGCTAGGTGGCCAGATAGCCTGAGTTGGCGATCCCGGATTATGCAAGTAACAGGTCCCATGCCAGTCTCACGATGTAACCACTAGTTGGACATGTGGTCCTGCCAACTGAACCCCATGATCCGGCGAAGGGACTTGTTACAAAAGGCATCAAGGCGAGACTCCAAGACACTGGATTGTGTCCAGGTTTCGCTTCCATAGAGCAAAACTGGCAGTATTAAGGCTTTGAAGACATGCAGCTTGGTCCTTCTGCATAGGTACCGACATCTCCAAACGCTCTTGTTGATCGAGTTCATGCCAGACTAATCTTGGTCTGATAGCCCAAGGTATGTAAAACTATCAGTAACTTCAACGTCATCGCCGCAAGCATGGATCGTCTGAATGGGACTTGTTACAAAAGGCATCAAGGCGAGACTCCAAGACACTGGATTGTGTCTAGGTTTCGCTTCCATAGAGCAAAACTGGCAGTATTAAGGCTTTGAAGACATGCAGCTTGGTCCTTCTGCATAGGTACCAACATCTCCAAACGCTCTTGTTGATCGAGTTCATGCCAGACTAATCTTGGTCTGATAGCCCAAGGTATGTAAAACTATCAGTAACTTCAACGTCATCGCCGCAAGCATGGATCGTCTGAATGGGTTCCCTTAACAGGCCCCTAAATTCCTGAATCTTGGTCTTGGTCCAGGAGACCTCTAGGCCTAGGGGCTTCACCTCATTGCTAAATGCATCAAGAGCCGCCACCAGTGACTCCAAGGACTCAGATAGGATAGCAACATCGTCGGCAAAGTCAAGGTCTGAGACTTTGATATTGCCTAGTGTTGCTCCACACTGACTTTGGCTAGTAGCTCTACCCATTATCCAGTCCATACACGTGTTGAAAAGTGTTGGTACAAGGACACAGCCTTGCCTCACCCCCTGAAATTAACAGGGAAGAAGTTCGACAGACCCCCACCACACTTTACAGCACTTTGAGTACCAGTATAAAGGCTTTCTATTAGGCCAATAATCTGTGTCAGAATTCCCCTGAGTCTATCGTGGACTTGCCAGGAGTAAATCCAGACTGCTCCAGTCTCTGATGCCTCAGTAGGTGGTTGCGGATCCATTTCAGAAGAATGTGGGCGAGAACCTTGCCTGGTATGCTGAGCAGTGTAATGCCAAGGTAGTTGCTACAATCCCAACGATCCCCTTTCCCCTTCCAGAGAGGGATGACTTCGCCCCTCGGCAGGTCAGGGGGAATGGGACCAGACTGCCAGATAGCAGTCAGGACTGTATGCAGGCCCCGAGCCATAGGTTCACCCCCAGCCTTTAGCAGTTCAGCAGGGATATCACATATGCCTGCTGCTTTCCCACTCTTCAGCTTGGAAAGGCAGGGCGAAGGTCATTTACCAAAAAATGGCCTTCAACCTCCTCAGCAAGATTCCTGATGAACTGTTCCTTGTCCCTTCTCAGCAGTATGCGAGCCCTACACACCATGGAACGACGCAAGACTTGATTCCCATTCAGCCGAGCCTTGCGACACGCTTTGCCCTTGGGTGTACGCCAATGGACTCCTGAGCTGCTTCGAGTGTTACATGCTTGAAGAGCTCCCACAGAGCAACTGGGTCCGTCAGGTTGTCAAGTTCTGTGAACCGGTCAGAGACTGCCATGGTGAACCCACGGGCACACTCCTCCTCCCTTAGTCTATCCAGGTGAAACACCTTAGGGTGGCCACTGGAGGACGGGAGTTTTTGAAGTGGACCCACAGGGTAGCCATAACCGCCTATGGTCCATGCCACAGAACTCGGCACTCCGGTAAACCCTGCAGTTGTAACGTGTCAGCCTCTCATCCGAGAGGTCGGCGCGAGAAGTTGCAACTGTCGCCCGGTTACTGTTGTGGCTGGGCACCACGGCAGGTAAGGACTAGGTTCAGCCGAGTGAGCACCAGCTGACACAAGTGAGCGAGTCGGCAGTAGTCGACACAGGCCGGGCTCCCCTCATGGCATAGCCCGGGTGAGGCTAAGCTTCGCATATTGGATCCTTGGTTCTGAGGATCCTCCATCGCGTGCTAACAAGAATATGGTCGATCTCCTTGGCCACTGTACCCGTATCGCTGTACCATGTCCAGCGATGCGGTTGGAGCGCTGGTACCAGGAGCCAGAGATCCTCATTTTCTGGGTCCTAGCAAAGTCCCGGAGAAGGAGGCTGTTCTCACTGCTGGGATCAGCTCCCGAGCCATAGGGGCCGGCAGACATCTCATAGCCAGCTCGGTCACAGCCGGATACCGCATTGAAGTCGCCCAGAACAGTGCGAATATCGCATATATTATATATATGATATATATCATATATATATAATATATTGTATATATTATATGAATATATTATGATATATATATAAATATATATAAATATATATATATATATATATATATATATATATATATATACATATATATATATATATATATATATATTTATATATATTTATATATATATCATAATATATTCATATAATATATACAATATATTATATATATATGATATATATCATATATATAATATATGCGATATTCGCACTGTTCTGGGCGACTTCAATGCGGTATCCGGCTGTGACCGAGCTGGCTATGAGATGTCTGCCGGCCCCTATGGCTCGGGAGCTGATCCCAGCAGTGAGAACAGCCTCCTTCTCCGGGACTTTGCTAGGACCCAGAAAATGAGGATCTCTGGCTCCTGGTACCAGCGCTCCAACCGCATCGCTGGACATGGTACAGCGATACGGGTACAGTGGCCAAGGAGATCGACCATATTCTTGTTAGCACGCGATGGAGGATCCTCAGAACCAAGGATCCAATATGCGAAGCTTAGCCTCACCCGGGCTATGCCATGAGGGGAGCCCGGCCTGTGTCGACTACTGCCGACTCGCTCACTTGTGTCAGCTGGTGCTCACTCGGCTGAACCTAGTCCTTACCTGCCGTGGTGCCCAGCCACAACAGTAACCGGGCGACAGTTGCAACTTCTCGCGCCGACCTCTCGGATGAGAGGCTGACACGTTACAACTGCAGGGTTTACCGGAGTGCCGAGTTCTGTGGCATGGACCATAGGCTGGTTATGGCTACCCTGTGGGTCCACTTCAAAACTCCCCGTCCCTCCAGTGGCCACCCTAAGGTGTTTCACCTGGATAGACTAAGGGAGGAGGAGTGTGCCCGTGGGTTCACCATGGCAGTCTCTGACCGGTTCACAGAACTTGACAACCTGACGGACCCAGTTGCTCTGTGGGAGCTCTTCAAGCATGTAACACTCGAAGCAGCTCAGGAGTCCATTGGCGTACACCCAAGGGCAAAGCGTGTCGCAAGGCTCGGCTGAATGGGAATCAAGTCTTGCGTCGTTCCATGGTGTGTAGGGCTCGCATACTGCTGAGAAGGGACAAGGAACAGTTCATCAGGAATCTTGCTGAGGAGGTTGAAGGCCATTTTTTGGTAAATGACCTTCGCCCTGCCTTTCCAAGCTGAAGAGTTGGAAAGCAGCAGGCATATGTGATATCCCTGCTGAACTGCTAAAGGCTGGGGGTGAACCTATGGCTCGGGGCCTGCATACAGTCCTGACTGCTATCTGGCAGTCTGGTCCCATTCCCCCTGACCTGCCGAGGGGCGAAGTCATCCCTCTCTGGAAGGGGAAAGGGGATCGTTGGGATTGTAGCAACTACCTTGGCATTACACTGCTCAGCATACCAGGCAAGGTTCTCGCCCACATTCTTCTGAAATGGATCCGCAACCACCTACTGAGGCATCAGAGACTGGAGCAGTCTGGATTTACTCCTGGCAAGTCCACGATAGACTCAGGGGAATTCTGACACAGATTATTGGCCTAATAGAAAGCCTTTATACTGGTACTCAAAGTGCTGTAAAGTGTGGTGGGGGTCTGTCGAACTTCTTCCCTGTTAATTCAGGGGTGAGGCAAGGCTGTGTCCTTGTACCAACACTTTTCAACACGTGTATGGACTGGATAATGGGTAGAGCTACTAGCCAAAGTCAGTGTGGAGCAACACTAGGCAATATCAAAGTCTCAGACCTTGACTTTGCCGACGATGTTGCTATCCTATCTGAGTCCTTGGAGTCACTGGTGGCGGCTCTTGATGCATTTAGCAATGAGGTGAAGCCCCTAGGCCTAGAGGTCTCCTGGACCAAGACCAAGATTCAGGAATTTAGGGGCCTGTTAAGGGAACCCATTCAGACGATCCATGCTTGCGGCGATGACGTTGAAGTTACTGATAGTTTTACATACCTTGGGCTATCAGACCAAGATTAGTCTGGCATGAACTCGATCAACAAGAGCGTTTGGAGATGTTGGTACCTATGCAGAAGGACCAAGCTGCATGTCTTCAAAGCCTTAATACTGCCAGTTTTGCTCTATGGAAGCGAAACCTAGACACAATCCAGTGTCTTGGAGTCTCGCCTTGATGCCTTTTGTAACAAGTCCCATTCAGACGATCCATGCTTGCGGCGATGACGTTGAAGTTACTGATAGTTTTACATACCTTGGGCTATCAGACCAAGATTAGTCTGGCATGAACTCGATCAACAAGAGCGTTTGGAGATGTCGGTACCTATGCAGAAGGACCAAGCTGCATGTCTTCAAAGCCTTAATACTGCCAGTTTTGCTCTATGGAAGCGAAACCTGGACACAATCCAGTGTCTTGGAGTCTCGCCTTGATGCCTTTTGTAACAAGTCCCTTCGCCGGATCATGGGGTTCAGTTGGCAGGACCACATGTCCAACTAGTGGTTACATCGTGAGACTGGCATGGGACCTGTTACTTGCATAATCCGGGATCGCCAACTCAGGCTATCTGGCCACCTAGCTCGTCTCCCTGTGGACGATCCTGCCCATCAGGTTGTTTCTCTGTGTGACAACCCTGGGTGGAGGAGACCTGTGCGATGACCCAAGAGATCATGGCTTGGGCAGCTCGACGAGACCTGTCACGAGGAATTAATGGGCCATGGGCCTGCCTGGAGACTCGCCTCGAGGAACCCTCGTGGCTGGAAGCGAAGGGTGGATGCGGCCATGCGCCCCTTCGGCGTTAGTCCCTTGATGATGATGATGATAAATCATATATATATATATATATATATATATATATCAGATTTTTTATATATATATATCATAATATATACATATATATCTATATATATCAGATTATATATATATATATATATATTATATATATATATATATATATTATATCATAATATATTTATATATATATATATTATATATATATATATATATTATATATTATATATATAATATTATTTATTTATATATCATAATATATATATATATATATATATATATATATATATATATATATACATTTATATATATATGTTTATATATATATTGTCGCTGCGGCCTCGCCCTTTTTGTTGGAATTTGTTTACTGAATGAATACTTCAATGGATTCTGGAAAAAAAAATTCTTGTAGCTTCTTCCTTTATTCTCCATAACTGATGAAATACAATTTCTACATATTGATCCTTATCTTCCATGTCCGTACTCATAAGTAAAACTGCAAACAAAACAACGTGGAATATAAGAACTGTGGCCACGTGGTCTTATATACTGTTAAACTTGCAACAATTCATACACTTAATTCAATTGAAGCACATCACTGAATGCTAACAAACTTATGAAACATAAAATTACAATAATAGGATGGATAAACTAGTACAAAGAATGTAATTTACCTCCAAACCCCTAGAATAGGGCCTGGTGCTGTTAGGCGACCACAGCTGCCGTTGAAGTAAACAACCGCGTTCCAATACCCGTCTATGTATTCGACTTTGAAATATAGTCTTTTAAAACATTTTCATTCATCTTTACTTTCTTAATTGGGCTGCTATACTTACATGGGTCCCCTAAACTGTTTACAATTTACAGTTAACATTATACTACCTTAAAACTATTTTCTTTATAAAACCTTGTTTCTTGAAAGTAAATACAAAAATAAAACATTAATCTTCTGAGGTATCACAAAAAAAATAAAGCTCTTTGGCGGGGACTTCCCTGGATATAAAGTACATTAAGTTAACTCAAATAAAATTTAATTCCTTATATCCTAATAACATAATTAAATTATGAATATGTCTCTCAACATAAGCAAATTATTTAATCCTTTTACCATTCTTATCAAGACATGAATCAGACATCATAATCTTTGTTTTCCTTACACAAATTACTTCACTTACACGACCAATTTTCCAATGGTTTCTAGTTTCATTTTGATCCTTTACAATCACAATATCTCCTACTTTCACATTTCTTTTGGGTTTAATCCACTAATCTCTAGATTGAAGAGATTGTAAAAACTCTTTCTTCCATCTAGACCAAAACACATTGGCTAAATACTGCACTCTTCGCCATCTTTTCCTTGAATATAAATCATTACTTTGAAAATTACCTGGTGGTGACAATACAACCTTTGATTTCATTGTCAAAAGATGGTTAGGAGTTAGAGGATCCAAATTCTCTATTGAATTAATTCTGTCCAGTGTCAATGGACGACTATTGACTATGGATTCTGCTTCCACCATAAATGTTTGTAATGAATCATCATCTAGCTGAGTTCCATGCTGACAAAGTATCACAGACAATATGTTTCGTACAGTACGAATCTGTCTCTCCCATACACTTCCCATATGACTACCATAAGGTACATTCATTTTAAAATTAATCCAATCACAATTGTCCTTTAACATTACATTGCTTGTTTTTGTTTGATCCATTTCCTTTAAGCAAATCTCAAGTTCATTCTTGGCACCTACAAAATTTGTACCTCTATCTGATCTCAACTGACGTACTGGCCCTCTTCACCCAACAAAACGACGATAAGCATTGAGAAAAGAATCAGTATCCATAGATTCAGCAACTAGGTGAATAGCTCTTGAAACGAAGCATGTGAACAATGCTCCATATCTCTTGACTTCACTGCATCTTACCTTCACATAAAAATGGACCAAAATAATCTACAACACAATAAGTGAATGGAGGAGATGGTTCAAGTCTGTAATTTGGCAGATCTGACATTTTTTGGTCAAGTGTTTTACCTCTTGATTTCTCACAAACAATACAGTTTCTAATGTGCTTAGCTAACGTAGATGATCCTCCTACAATCCAGTAACCTGCTGATCTTATTCCATTGAAAATTATGCCACGACCTTGATGATAAACCCTTTGGTGATAGTGACAAATCAGCAATTCTGATATGTGGCATTTACCTGGTAAAATTACAGGATGTCTACTTGCTTCATTCAAGTTTGCTTGACTTAGTTTTCCTCGTACCTTTATGATTCCATCTGTATCCATAAATGGATCTAATTTGTACAAACTGCTTGTTTTATTAAGGACATTTTCCTTTGTTTGAAGAAAACTTTTTTCATCTGCATAGTGTTTACTCTGAAGTTCCTTTATTATTACTTTCTCTGCCTTTTCAAGCTCTGAAACTGTCACAGGACTATATGTTACATTTATCTTATCAATTTTCTCCTCAGATGTTTCTGTGGTTTTCTTATACTTACTTTGTATTCTTAAACACAATGCTGTAGCTCTTTTAGCTCTAAACCAATCTAAGAAATAGTTTAATCTATCAAGAAATGGTACTTCTCTCTTTGAAGTTACTACAAACGACACTTTCTTGACTTCTGGATCATCCTCTAAAATGGATCTTTGTTCACAGGAACTACCACAATTATCAAGTTTCTTCTAAAGAAACTTTGGGCCATTCCACCACATCAAATCATTCATTAATTCTTTAACACAAAGTTCACGGGCAGCATAGTCTGCTGGATTTGACTCTGACTGTACATAATTCGCATCTAGAAAGTTAATGGATAAAAAGAACCTTGCAAACCGAATACCCTAAATTAAAAATAATCCACCAAAGTATAATTTTCTTTAATGCGGACCCCATGCTCTAATTTGTAGCAGTAACTATCACCTCGGGCCTTTAACAAATTTCCAGAATTATACATGAACATTTCGTCACGACATGAAGTTCGTAGTGGATCAACGACGAGCTGCGGGGGGAGCTGCGTCTGATGACGGAGCTGGCCACGACATATATAAATATATATATATATATATATATATATATGTATCATAATATATATATACATATATATATATATATATATATATATATATATATATATATATATTATATATATATATATATATATATACATATACACTACATATATCATGATATATATATATATATATCTATATATATACACACTATGATACATGTATATATTATATATATATATCTTATATCTATATATTATATATATATATATATATATATATATTATACATATAATAATATATATATATATTATAATATATATATATATATATATATATACTATATATATATATATATATATATATATATATTATCCCTTTGCCAACGGGCATGGCATGTACATACATGCCATGCCTGTTTTTACAGATAGATGGCTACTTGTACTAAGTCACTAATAGCCAATTAACGAGTACTGCTGTCTCGCCCATATCCATCCTCTGTCGTTGATTTACGAAAATTTTTAACGCAATCTTATGCTTTTTTTCGACCACCCTCTGTATGAACGCTTGTTAGCGAACACCTTTAACTTAAACCATTGTAGCACACTGACTAAGTCTTGTGCCCAAGAGCACCCTGTAGCCCGGCCTTGCTCGTCCTCGCTTGACATTGTTGTTCCTGAGTTTGTTTAATGGAACGTAATAAAAGTAAAGAAAACCGGTATTAACAGCTTTTTGTGCATTACCATCACCTTCATGCTCTTGTTTTGCAGGTGACCGAGCTACAGTACTAGGCAGCACCCCCACCTCAGACCCGCAGCTCTCCTATCTACACGCAGGTAGGCCCTTTGGGCTTTGAACCCCTGGTAGGGAGGCCCAGTAGTCTGGGGCGTCTTTGGCGCACCATTTTTTCTTTCTTTCATAGAATTTTTAATCTTAATGTGCTTTCCTGAGCCCTACTATACGGAGTTCTTCGTGACTCCCGTATTCGCTTGGGGGGTGGCATCTACTTACCGTCCTTCGCCTAGGAAGTTCGGTCGGCAGTGATGATCCACGCTACATCGCGATCCCCCTGTGGGACGGAGAGACGCAACCAGCTTCCACTTTTGGTGTTAGAGACAAATACTGATTTAACTCTCTTAAGTTATTGCTGTCTTTGTTGCTACCAAAAGGTAAGAGTTTGGATCCCGTTCAGGACCATTTGGAGAGTAAAAGGGTCGACCTGTCCGATGCCCAGTATGATGCTACCCGGTACCCCTTCTCCTCCTCATGGAGGGGGCGACTCATGACCGTCTCAGATACAAATTCGACCCTGCACAGCGGAACCCCTACTAACGAAAACGGGAAGCCCTTTTCAAGATCACCAACTGAGATCTGAATGACAAAATATCGCTTTTGACTGTGAACCCATTTATCGATCAAAAAGTCCTTGATTGGTCTGAACGGCGATTTTTGATTGTCAAAATTGGGGCAGATGGAGCCTCCTTTTAAGTACATACAACTCCAGATTAAGGCTTTACTTAAGCTGACGCAATTCATGATCTCGAGTTAAAGTACTATCCCAATTGGCCCAATACCTGTACGGGAAGTATCTTTCACAGGGATTTGAGGCATGGAAGGAGTGAAATTCTTGAGAGCAGAAGACCAGACATTCATTGTATGACGCGAGAGGACGGGAACGAACTGGACTGGGTGTTTTTTTGACCTTTGCTTTATAAAAATCCCAGAGTATGTCAACGTCCGTTATGGACGTTGGTTCAGTAAGACTTATAATCCAAAGCCAATGCTTGTAATAGAGTCCAAAATTCGGACACACCTCATTAGCATGTTTCTTGATAAAGATGCAAGTAATTTGTATGCCGTAAATGTCTGAAGCCAATGACACCATCACATTACTAGCAGATTTCCAAATGTGCGAACTGTGGGAGTCCCTCATCCAGGGGGGAAATTGCGATGGCAGCTCTTGAAGAAAGGAGGCTGAGACATTAGCATATATGAGCAAGCATGAATTTATAACTGAAGCTAGAGGAAGTGGAAAGTTACACAGACAAACCTGATACTTCCAGCTTGAAGCAGTAACTACACCGCCCTATGTAAGTAATGTCAGTCACAGCTTGCAGCTAGGCTAAGAAATTCTGAACTTAGACAGATCGTTAAAGAACTAAATATGTCAAGTATTCACCTTTGACTAAATTAGTCGCAAAGTGACTGCATCAACCCAGCATAAACAATAAGGAGGATGATACGGAATCACGTCTGGAGCGCACCTTCCCGTCCGGGCCTACTCCTATGAGACTGCGTCTGCGCGCAATTGGCTTCTCGAGAGAGAAGCGATCACATCGTCAGCGCTCCTCGCCAGAGATGCGGACATGGAGATTCTGTCTTTCTAACCTGCCGAGAGAGGTTCCCCGGCAGCGAGGGAGAGGAGGCGTCCTCCCGCCCAAAAAAACGGAAGAACACTGGTGTACAGTGCACTTCCAACCCTAGGACGTAATCTTCGCGTCGACCATTTACAATGGAACTGTCGAAGTCTTATATCTAATTAATGACCTAATTAATTAGCCTCGTAACTATGCTCCCATATTATAGGTTTCTCCAAGAAACGCACTTAAAACAGAGACTACCATCTATGTGGAAGGGATCGTATGGTAGTGAGGAGGCGGAGTCGCCATGTACATCCACCAAGCCTCCCTTTTACAGAAGTGACTATTGATTCTCCTTTGGAGTTTGGTACGCAGGCAAAGTAAAAATTAAAGCACGTATGTCGTGGCTATATGTTCAGTTTAATGCCCACCTGATGCAGTTAGCCTATGATGAGCTCTTTGCGTCTTCAGGACTTCTGCCACAAAATAAAGTTTTTAGCTGATTTTAATGCTCATCATACGTTATGTGGTTCCCTGCGGTTGGATGGTAGGTAATCTAGTTTACGTTAATGAGGCTTATAATTCTTATTTAATCTTTCTGATGGATGGATTCCGACGCGGGTGGAGATAATACCGGTTAATTTGAGCTTTCTTGACTTAGCACTGGTCTCTTCATCAATAGCAAGCAGCCAGTGCCTGTGGGCCACATTGACGACTCGTTGGGACCATAATCTTCCTATTTTGATTAAATATTCATACGACACAGTGAAACGCCTGCAGCCCCTAAATTTAACGTAAAGGAGATACCGGGTCGCTTCGCAGAGCGTCAAGCCACGACCGAATCAGATGGAAACAGACAAGGCCACCTGGCATATGCGTTCCAGAATGCCTTGACCCCTGGTCTGAGAGCAATGACCCAAAACAAATTGAAAAATGTGGTAGTGCTACAAGCCAGACTGTTAAAATGCCATGATGAGCAGCCTCACTGACAACCCAAAACCTCGGGCCTTGTTTCAGGAGTCACAAAGACGCCTGGTATTTACGAGCGAGATTAGGAGTGTCACCACAGGTAAACGTGTGCCGAACCATTTCCAAGGCAAAGAACCCCGGCAACCTAGCCCTCTTAGATGATGCTGTCAGGATGCCGGACTGCCAGAGAGACAGGCCGGAAAGTGGCTGGAATGGTGTGAATCTTCGACCACATACACCTCTCCGAGCTAATGGCAACGGGTCAAGCGAGCTACAGCCTCTCAGAGCCCCGAGATGGACGCACATGAATCCCATTCAAGCGAAAAGACTGGCACAGCCGGTTCTCTATAGAACAAGTGCAACAGCCTGCAGCCGAAAGAGAAAGGGCACCGAACCCGATACACTCAGACTTAATCTTTTTCTCTGAGTGGAACTAAGAAATGCATATAAAACCATATTTAGCTTGGGATCTGATGGGATCTCGTACCCCTCATTTCCCACCTGGGACTAGTAGGTGAGCATGGCATTCCTCCAACTCATCAACAAGTCCTGGGAACTTCCCTCTACACCCCAGGTTTGGAGGTGCTACCGATAGTTCCCATCCCTAAACCAAAGGAGCCAGGAAGTACCCCCCAGCTCCCATCCTCAGCTGTCCTGGCCAAGACGGCCGAGATGATTGTTCTGAACCGGCTCCGGGCATGAGCACAGTGCACAGCTACCACGCTCTTGAGCACAATAGCACCAGGCACAGCTGTGGTAGTTTCCTGACCTGGAGAAACTTTTGAATTGGCAAGTCCTCTGCCATTTCATGAAGCCTGATCCAAAAAGGATTCATGGCATTGGAGAGCGTGACTACTTTGGATAGAACGCAGCCAGAGTCAATTCCAGGTCACCTATCAGCACTGCCACAAGAGGATGGAATGACACAGGGTGGGTTTCTCAGTCCGCCCTCTTTAACACATTAATGTCCTGTATCCTCACCTAAACCTCCAGTGGGTGCAAGATCATCTCCTATGCAGACGATATTGCTATCAACTCCCCTGGGCCCCTGCCTAAACAAAGCCCAGCGTTGTCTGGATTCTCGTTCCAGGAGGACGTTTGTAAGGCAGTATTAAGTCCTGCGTCCAAATCTAAAGCCTGGCTCTGACGGCAGAGAGGTTCAAGCCATCTGAAAATTCAGGGCATGGCTTGAGAGGGTTCAGGACTACCTCTACCTGGGATAATAGTACTGGACGCCTCTCCTTCCAGGGAGGTCCAAATACCTGGTGACCAAAAAGAGCAGACTGTCCATCATGGACCACAATGTTGGAAGATGCTGGTCCGACACAGAGTACTAAGATCATTCTATGTACATGCTGTCAGGCCCATTTTGTAACTATGCCTCCCTTTCTCTATTGCGTTAGAAAATATAGACCAACGGAGCTAATCCAAAAAGAAGCGCCAGGTTCATTCTTGGTGAGCCCTCAGGTGGGCGAAGGTCCTCTAACCCCTACTGGAGGCAAACCTTCTCTCCGTGGCGCCAAAATCGATCTAATGTCATCACAATTTTTATCAAGGTCATCCAGGCTCCAGGATACAAGCCTAAAATAGTCAGTACGCCTAGACAAGATAACATGCTGTTTGCAAAACTCCTATCTGTCCACACAGCCAGTGTGTTAATAACGCCATCAGCTCAAAGAACCGCTTCTTGCCAACGGGCAAGGTACTCCCCCACCCTGAAATTTGTCGAGCTCCGGCTGTGGGAACAAACCGCGTAGAGTTCTCGGTCATGAGACTGCAGCCAAAAGATGAATATGCCAATGATTAACCTAAGCAGAAACCAGAGGTCATTGCCACCATCTCCCTCGGGTATCAGAACCTACTACACGGATGATCGTTCGATCCCTTGTCCCTACTGCAGCGCCGGTTTCGCGGCAAGGATGCCAAAATCCTGAGGGTAACAGCCACGGCCTCCTCGCTATAGGGCATAGGCAGAGCCCTAGGCATCGTCCGTGAGGAAAGGATGTTGAATCAGGCATACAGACTCCAGAGGAGACCAATCGACTGTCTTCAGCAGTGCTCACGGCCATGACATTATCTAGTTCTGACTACTATCTCTCCACTGGCAAGAGGATCCTTTCATCAAGGTAGAAAAATTATCATAACTGGGTATCCACAGACACATTGGATCGAGGGAATGAGCTTGCTGACAGCCTAGCTGAAGTTGGCATCCAGATATACATCGCAGCGACAATTTTACTTAGAGAAGTGGACGATGACAGCAATCTCCTTCTCCTCGCCACTTCACAGAGAGAAAACAGATCCCTCCCCCTCGGCCAGCTGGTACACAGACGCCACAGGCTATGATCACTTGGCACTCTGATAACCAACAGAGGGTCCGAAGTCATTCTCTTAACAGAATGCGCCTAGTGTTTACCAACTGTGCTGGCAGATATAGGAAAACTAAACGTGGAGAGGGTGTTTGCATGCAATTGCGGCGACCGAACGCCACACAATCATACATTCCGGAGACTTGGAGCAAACACAATTTCCTCTGAGACATGTTCGCACGAACACAGCCGTCGGCGGAAAATAATAATGTGACATGCTTACACCACGGCGACAGAGCGCCTGCTGGCAATCCCACCGCCACGGTAGCACCGATTGGTCAGAGACAAAATGAGACGCACATAAAAGCCGGTGCGAAGCTTAACTTGGCAAATCTCAATTCTATGCTAGACAAACACGCAGATACCAAACACATCACCCGTGGTGCCCTAGAATACTCCGCTGATAAACGGAGATCCCCCATGCGTGCTGGTTGAGGATGTTTCCCATCCCTACAGGGAACTCTCATTTCTTTATATATGTATATTTTTTATATTTTTGATTTCATATGTTCGTTTAACAATGAATCAACGCATCAAACCGCCTATAGAGGAAAAGCCGTCGGACCGCAACGCACGTTTGTGGTTTTGTTTGTGCTCCGTGTCGAGGGATGATTTCCCGCGAAAAGTACCCATAGGCCAAGCCCATACCAACACTCCAGCCACCTTCCACCGCGCAAGTTCACGACATCATCACCACATTCCTACATCATGTTATAATACGTTATATTCTCTACATTTCCACATTACATTTAACAAGTTTATGGCGCTGACCTCACCCTATACTGTGTTTTATATTTATGTTTCTAATTTTTTAAATGATTTTATTGTCCTTCCATATATGTTTATTAGTCCAGCTTGAACAACCTGACAATCTGCTGTTGGGGAGGGAAACCTCTTCCCCTGACCCGCAATCAGGTGCTCAGAGCAAAGGATTTATCACACGTTTAAATAAACATCTGATGTGAACCCCTGACACTCGCTTCTCAGCTCCTACGATCTGAAGGGAGCAGCGATGGTCTCACCTGCAATGGCTACATAGGCGGTTCTCCTCTATGATATCCTGGAAGTCTAGAAAAAAGAAATTTCTCCTGTTATATCATTTTTGTTCTTGTTTTCACCATCATCTTTCCTCACTTAAGATTTCATGTTCCATTGTTCTTATTGCTAACCCATCTTTCCTCTTAATTTTCCATGTTCCCTTCTTCCCTTTGTTCTTGTTTTCATCTCGTTTTAATTTTTATATTCCTTTTTTCGCCATCATCCTCCGTCACGTTAATTTCATGCTCCCGTGTTCTTGTTTCACCATGCATCCGTACTCCTTTAAAACCGTGTTGTTAACTTTGTGTTCTTTGTCTCGTGTTGCTTTTTCTCCAAGTTCTACATTCTTCTTATTTATATTACAAGAGTGCCACCATGCTATACTTAAGTCTATTTCTTCCCATAGAACCACGTGGCTCAGTCCAATTTAGAACCATCACTCTGAGGCAATAGATGACATTAGATCTGATCTCGCCTCCAGGCGAGTTGACCCGAACACGTGACCCTCTTTACCCCTAGAGATCATCGTCTGCGTGTTCCCATACTGTGTTGTTATCTTAGCAATAAAGAGTTATTCCGTTATAACCATATCCCCACGGACCCCAAAATTTTGGGCCCTAAACAAAGCCCGCTTGTCGGGATCTCGTATCCGAGGATGTTTTGGGACAGTTTAAGATCTCTGCAGCCAATCAAAGCCTGGCTCGGGGAAAGATTTCAAAGCACAATCTGAAAATTCGGGAATGGATTTGGAGAGGGTTCGGGCTACCCTCCCTTGGATAAAAATGATGGCCCTCCCCTTCCAAAAGGGGTCCGTACCGGGGTTGCCCAAAACAAATCAAGCGTCCCCCCATGAGCCAATGATGGAAGTCATGGGGGCCAGCACAGAGTACTAAATCATTTTTGTACATCTGCGGGGCCCATTGTAGACTACTCCCTTGCTTGTTGGGCTTTAAGGAAAAATAAAAGCCCAACTGGAATAGTCCAAAAAAAACCCCCAGGTCATTCGGGGTGCCCCAGGGGGGGCGAAGGTCCTCAACCTCCTACTGGGGAAAACCCTTCTTTTTGGGACTCAAATCGTCTAATGGCGCAAAATTTTTTATCAAGGTCATCCAGGCTCCCAGAATACAACCTAAAAAGTCAACGCCTAAACAAGAAAAACATGCTTTTTTGCAAACACTCTACTTTCCACAGCCGGGTTTTAAATACCCATCACTCAAGAACCGTCTGCCAAGGGGCGGGCTCCCCCCACCCTGACTTTGTCGAAGCTCCGCTGTGGGAACAAACCTCGTGAGTTTGGGTCTGAGACTGGCAACCAAAAAGAAAATTGCCATAGTAACCTAAGCAAAACCCCAAAGGGGTCTTTGCAACCTCCCCTCCGGGTACAAACTACAAGGGATATCGTCCCCCTTGTCCCATACTGCGGCCCCGGGTTGCGGCAAGGATGCCAAAAAAACCCATGGGAAACAACCCCTCTCCTAGGCAAGGCAGAGCCCTGGGGCTCGCCGTGGGAAAACTGGGATCATGCATACAACCCAATAGCCTCGTGTTTTTCACGTGCCCCCAAATGACAATATCTATTTTCTGACTACTATCCTCACACGGCACAAGGTTCTTCCAGGTAAAAAATTTCTAACTGGGTTCCCAACCTTTGGGTTCAGAGGGAATGAGCTTGCTGACAGACAGCTAAATTTGGCTCCCTATTATACACCCAAAGCCGAAAATTACTTGGGAAATGTACATGCAAATCTCCTTCCTCCTGCGCTTCAAAAAGAGAAAACGAAATCCCCCCCCTCGGCCGCTGGGACTCAACCCACGCTAGAATCCGGCACTCTGAAAAAACCAACGAGTACCCAATCTTTTTCACGAAGCCCCTAGGTTACCATGGCATTCAATAATGGAAAATAAAACCTGAAGAGGGTTTTTCTGCTTGCCGAGCCGAACCCACACTCATACATTACCTGGGAATTGTGAGCACACCAATTCCTAAAAGGTTCGCCCCAACACGCCGCGTGCTGGTAAAAAATTATTTAAAAGTTACCCACGCTACAGGAGCGCCTGCTGCAATCCCCCCCACGGTTGCACCGAGTGTCGAGAAAAAATGGAAAAGCAAAAAAAACCTGGGCGAAGCAAATTTGCAAAAATCTCATGCTATGCATGACAAACACGCAGATACACAAACAATCACCCGTTGGCCCAAAAACTCCGCTGATAAACGGAGATCCCCCTGGTGCTGGTTGAAGAGTTTCCCATCCCTCAGAAGCTCTCATTTCTGTATATATTATTTTTTTTTAATTTTTTTTATTGCATATTTTTTGTTTTAAAAATGATCAAAGATCAAAAGCCTATCGGGAAAAAGCCTTTTGGGCCGCAACGCACGTTTGTGTTTGTTTTGTGCTCAGTTCGAGGGGGGGTTTCCACCGGAAAAATTACCAAATGCCAAGCCCCCTAAACCACCCACCACCCTTTCCCCCCTCAGTTCACGACTCTCACCACATATCCTAATCTTTACATACATATTATCCAATTCACATTACTTTAACAAGTTTATGCGCTGGACACTCACCCTATATCTGTGTTTTATATTTAATGTTTCTAATTTTTAAAATGATTTTATTGTCCTTCCATATATGTTATTAGGCCAAGATTAACAACACTGACAATCTGCTGGGTGGGGAGGGACCTCTGCCCGGTGAGCACCGCAATCACGTGTGCTCACAGAGCAAAGGATTTATCACACGTTTAAATAAACAAATGAGTGACCCACTGAACCTCGCTCTCAGCTCCTAAGAGCTGGAAGGGAGGCAGGCGAGGGTCTCACCTGCAATAGGCTATCATAGCAGGTTCATACCTGCTATGATAATCCCTGGCAGGCGAGAAAAAAAAGAAAATTTCTCCTGTTATATCATTATTTTGTTCTTGTTTCACCATCATCTTTCCTCACTTAAATTTCATGTTCCATTGTTCTTATTCTACCATCATCTTTCCTCATTTAATTTTCATGTTCCCTTCTTCCTTTGTTCTTGTTTTACCATCTCGTTTTATTTTTATATTCCTTTGTTCACCATCATCCTCCCTCACTTAATTTCATGCTCCCGTGTTCTTGTTTCACCATCATCCTTACTCGTTTTAACCGTGTTTTAACTTTGTGTTCTTTTGTACTCGTGTTGCTTTTGTTCTCCAGTTCTACATTCTTCTTATTTAAATATACAAGAGTGACCCACCATGGCATATACTTAAGTCTATTTCTTTACCAATAGACCACGTGGCTCCAAGTCCAATTTAGAACCATCAACTCAGTGAGGGCATAGATGACAATTATATCTGATCTCGCCTCCAGGCGAGTTGACCCGACACGTGACCCTGCTTTACCCCTAGAGATCATCCTGCGTGTTCCCATACTGTGTGGTACTCTTATCAATAAAGAGTTATGCCGTTATACCAGTATCACTACCCCTGCAAAGCCATTATAATAGGGTTCTGACCACTGTTATATCTGGTGTCAGGGTGGTCGCTTTGCTCTGACATTCAAAAAGTAAGTACAGGCAAAACCGAAGTTATTCGTTCGATCGGCAACTTTGAGTGCCTGTGACTTCAAAAGATTCTGGAGAAAATCAATTCTTGTTGTTTCTTCCTTTATTCTCCATAACTGGTGCTGTTAGGCGACCACAGCTGCCGTTGAAGTAAACAACCGCGTTCCAATACCCGTCTATGTATTCAACTTTGAAACATAGTGCTACGCCAGTGGGTCTTTGTCTGTGCGAAACATGTGTTAACATGATAAGGATGACCTGGGCATGTGTTAACATGAAGGGACCTGGGCAAACAAGACGCAACTGGCTGTGAGCGGAGGAACAAGCCGAGAGACGGAGTTGGGTGCTGCTCCTGTGAAGACCTCGTGTGTGCCCTTGTGACCTGATATAACTTTGTGTTGCCCTGTTATAAGCTGTATCGTGCAGTGTGACATGCTGGTTTCCCCCTGTATTGTGCCTATAGAAAAGTGTACGGGTAAATAACTTGTGTAAATAAAGGAAAGACTGTCATTTTGTGTTTATTTCGTGCCCTGCCTAGCCACTTGCCGTTTCCCCTCGGGGTGTTCTGGAACGCTGTGGTGCTTGGTGCCTCTTGGAGCTGTTCAGTGTTCACGACCCTGTGGATAGCACGCCGTCTGCCTAGCCTGCCTTGTGTTGGTGGCAGAGAGACGAGGCGGCCGGCATAACAATAGTCTTTTAAAACATTTTCATTCATCTTTACTTTCTTAATTGGGCTGCTACACTTACACTGTCGCATATCATTAAATGTTGAATTCAATGTAAGATAAGATAAATAATGATGTAAAGAGGTGAAGAAATCGAAGGGGGCTGGGGGAGAAGGTAAAGCGGTGAAACTTAAGGAAGTTAGAGATTAGAAAAGTAGGGGGCAAAAACCCCTTGCATAGTTAATACATGGTATTGGTTATATTTCTCCTTCATGGAGTTCGATGGGGGGGGGGGTGTAAGTGATTATGTTTCTATTTATTATTGCTTTACTGGCGAAAAGGTGGATAATTAAAGTAAACACCTCTTTTATTTATAAGGTAAATGTTACCGAGAGCGACGCACCCTCTCAGAGACTAAGTTCCAAAATCGGATTTTTTATATCCTTCCTCTACCCAACGATCTTGGGGGATGCGTGGGGAATCGGGGCCTGAAGGGGGGGGATAATGGATAGCACCAAATTTCGAAAAACTCTACGGGGATAAAATCCGTCGCTCGGTAAAAATCTACGGGCAGTAACACCAAGCAGGACGTCATCAGGATTTCTCCTGTGTTCTGGACGATTTTACGGGGATAAACCCCCTCAACTGGGTTGTCCTTATACTCAGAGTGTGCGTGGTGTGTGTGTGTGTACATACACCAAATTGTGTCGGATATTATGGTCAGGGACTCAAGAAAAAACAGTGCTTAGTAAAAATTACGAATACTGAGTGTGATGCTAAGGTAACAGGGTGCTGTACCAACGACCGTTGGCGAGACCTGGTGAATGTATGTGTGACAGCACTTGACCTGGCGCTCGCACCCTCCCCGCGCCCGACCGCAGGGAATTAATCACCCAAGAAGCGGACGGGACAACCACCCCCTCACTGTCCTACCATGGATGAGGGTGGACGTGGCTCGATGCCCCCCCAGTTGCCAGTGCCAACTAACACCCCCTCAACCCTCCACCCTATGGGAGGATTGATTCCACCGAACATAGGGATGTGAACGATGTGGATTCGACTGCCGACCCTGATGCTGATAACGAGGGATTCCAACTCGTTCAGACCAGAAAGAAAAAAGTGAAAACCATGCCGAATAACACCAGCAACCTGACCAAGAAAGCAAACGGAACGACCCAAAAGCGCGAACCCATCGCCCCCCGGGAGAGGTACATTAGACTGTCCTTTCCTGAGGACACGACTTCCGTCGATAAAATAAGATGGATGAGGCAGGTCAGCCAGCTGCCGCCCCTCCAAGAGAGAGGCCCACTAGACATGGTGCAGGGGAGATGGATATCCTCGCGCTACGTCTATGTACGACGAGAACAACAACATATGTGGCCCTGAGATTAATGGCACTTTTGCGGGGATCTCTCTGCAGAACAAAGACGACTTTCAGCCTAAAAAGAAAAAATACGGGGAATACTGGTTACCAGTTTCCGAAGGAGGGCCCGCTGAGGAAGCACTGCATCTTCCGGGCGTTTTTAAAGCCCGGAGGATCTATAAGGACGGACAGCCCTTGAACAGGCTCATCATTGTATGGAGCGGTGAACAGCCGCCACCTAAAGAGTACCAATTCTTTGGAAGATACATAGAGCCGAGCTCCATTCGACCGTGTGCTCAGAGGTTGTAGTCTGCTACAAGTGTCAAGGTTATGGCCACGTAGCTAAATATTGCAGAGGACACAGCGTGTGCTGTCTGTGCAGGAGCTCACCAGACAAAGGACGCCCTGCAAGAACGACGGAAAGGACAACGACAATAGGACGGCCTGTGAAGAGGCGTCGCAGGGACCCTGCACCAACTGCCCCAAAGACGGCCCCCCCGCCCGACGTACA
>NW_023653378.1:0-4940 GCF_015228065.2 Penaeus monodon
GATTTAAAAAATTTTTTTAAAATTTTTTTTAACCTTTTTTTACCCCTTTTTTAAGGAAAATTTTTTAAAAATTTTTTAAAAAAAGGGGGTTCTTTCCCCCCTTTTTAAACCTTTTATTTAAATTTTAAACCCCTTTTTGGGAAAAATTAATTTTTTTAAAAAAAATTTAAAAAATAATTCGAAAAAAAAAAAATTTTTTTTAATTTTTAAAAATTTTAAAAAATTTTAAAATTAAATTTCCAAACCCAAAAAATTTTTAAAAATTTTTTTTTTAAAAAAAATCCCCCCTTTTTTAATCCCCCAAATTTTTCCCTTTAAAATTCCCCCCACTTTGATTAAAAATCTTTAAAACCCCCCTCTAAAACAAAAACCATTAAATTTTTTTTAAATAAAATTTTTTAAAAAAATTTTTTTTTTTAAATTAAAAAAAAAAAATAAATTTTAAAAAAAAATAATAATTATATATATTTATAAAATTTTTTAAAAATTTTAAATTAAAATTAAAATTTTTTTTTTTTAAAAATAAAATTTTTTTAAATTTTTAAATATTATTATTTAAATTATTTTTTAATATTTATTTAAAAAATTTTTAAAAAAAACATCAATTTTTTAATTAAATTTTTAAAAAAAAATTTTAAATAGAAAAAAACAAAAAAAATTTTTTATATAACATAATTAAATAATATATAAAATATTATAATTATATATATTATTAATATATATATAAATAATAAATTTTAAAAAATTTAAAAATTAATTTAAAAATTACAAAAAAAATTTAAAATTCATAAAAACCCCCCTTTTTTTTTCAAATTAAAAAAAATTAAATTTTAAAAAAAAAAATAAAAATTTAAAAAAATTCATAAAAAAAAAAACATAAAAAATTTAAAATCTAAAAATATTTAAAACCCCTTAAAAAAACCCAAAAAAAAATTTTAAAAAAAAATTAAAAAATTTTATTAAATATTTTTTAAAGGGGTTTTTTTTTTAAAAAATTTTTTTTTTTTTAAAAATTTTTAAAAAAATTTAATTTAAAATTTTTTTTTAAAATAAAAATTATAAAAATAAAAAATTTTTTAAAATTTAAAATTAAATTTTTTAAAAAATCCCTAAATAAAATAAATTAATATTTTACCCCTTTTTTAAAATGAATAATAAAAAAAAAAAATTAAAAATAATATAATAAAAAATAATATATAAAATTAAAAAAATAATATTATATAATAAACATTAAAAATTAAAAACATATACAAAAAAATTAATTATATATTATAATAATATATATATATATAATAATTTTTAAAAATATATAAATATATATATTAAAAATATTTTTTAAAAATATAAAAAAAAATAATTATAAATAATATATATAATTTTAATATATAAATAATATTTTTTAATATATATTTTAAAAAATTAAATTTTTTTTTTAATAATAATAAATTTTTAAATTTTTTTTATATATATTTTAAAATATATATATAATTTTATATATTAATTATTATTATATATTTATTTACTTTTATTTAATTTTTATAATTATTTTATATCATATATATATTATATATATATTTAATTTTATAATATGTATATATGTATTTATTAATATATTTATATAATTATATATTTTATTATATATATATATGTATGTAGTAGTGTTGTATATGTTGTATGTATGTTGTTTTTTTATGTGTTTTAAAGTATATTTATTTTTGTGTAAATTTTGTATTATGTTTTTGTGTATATATAATGTTTTAATGTATTTATTATATTAATTATATTATATATATAATTATATATATAATTATATGTATGTACATATGTATTTATGTGTATATGTATATTATTATGTTTTATGGATAAAATATATGTATTTTTGGTTATTGTTTTAAGTTATTTTTGTATTAAATTTTTTATTAATTGTATATATATTATATTAAAATATATATATTATATATATTATATATATTATTTATTTATGTTGTAAAGTTTTTTTATGTTGTATGTATGTTTTTAATGTTTTGTATGTTATTTATGTTGTATTTTGTTTTTTTTAAAATTTATGTATTTTATTTGTTTATGTATGTTTATTATATTATTATGTATGTTTAGATATAGTATTTGTATTTTTATTTATATTTTTATATATTATATATTTAATTATATATATATTTAAAATAATTATATATTTTATATATATTATATTTTTTTTATTTTTATATATATTTATATTATTTTTTTTTATATTTTATTATATATATTTTTATTATAATATATTTATATTATATATAATTTTTATATAAAAAATTTATTATTAAATTATATTGTATGTTGTTGTTTAATTATGTATGTATGTATGTTTATATATATGTATTTGTATGTTTTAAAATTTTTTATTATGTTGTTATAATTTTATGTATGGATTTTTATATTATTGTATGTTGTATATATTTGTATTATTATGTATTATATATTTGTGTGTGTGTATAAATTTTAATGTATTATTTTTGTTAAATTTGTGGGTATATATGTATATATATATAATTATATATATATATATATATTAATATTATAAAATAATTTTATATATATATATATATATACATTTTCTTTGTATATATTATATATAGAAATTTCTTATTGTTATATATGATTTATTGATATTTTTTCTTGTGTACTTTCTGGCGTCATTTTAACCCTAATAAACAAAAAATGAGATGGGGTAAAATAAGATATCTGGATAGTTTATCTATTACCAAACCAGGGCACTTTTTTAAATAATATTTTAAGAAAAGGATGGATTTCACATTAAACCATACTTATATGGTTGGGAATAGAGAGGTTCGAGACTCATTATTTTCAAAGGAGTGATTGATTTTATTGCCATTTGAAAGTGTTAGGACTCAAGTTTGAGTGAAAATTTATGTAATGATATATAGAATTCATTAGTTTTATTTTTGGAGAATTGTATCTGTTTTCTTGCATTTAAAATTGGTAAAAAGAAGAACACACTGTGGAATTCAAAGTCGAACAAATTGCCAGTAGGACAGCGAAGGGAAGTACATATTCATATTTTTTGTTTTCTTGTATTTCCCTTCACTGTTTTACTTGCGGGTTGGTAGATTTACTCTAATCTGATAAGTTATCAGTTTTTGATAATAACTCGTCACCTGAAGTCATTGTATGTTTAATCGTTGACCTTTGCAAGGTACATGAAAGAGTGGTGACATTTTCAACTAAACTATTATGTACGTAAATATAATTCCAAGGTTAATTAAGTTTAGTGCAAGTTAGTTACTTGATCTGTTGTATCATGCAGTAGTTGGGAGCAGCTTGTTTTACTGATGCAATGTAAGTAACACAAAAGATATTGGCCTCTCTATGGGGGGTTGGGCATTATACAGAGAGATTTAAAAAGTTTGATTAGAAAGTGTTAGATCATTGGCTGTAAAGTGAAAAACATACTAGTTAAGGCAACTGTTTTGAATATGATCTGAATTCTTGAATAAACTGCAAGTTTTAACAAGGCTTATTTTTGGTCTTTGTCATTTGAAGTGCGCAATTTTCCTCATCAGAAAATTTATGTCCCAAATACAATGAGCATCACAGTGTAAAGTTTGAAAAAGTTATCATGGTTATTCCTTAGATTGCTGCGAATATGTAAGCAGAACATAAAATCACTTTATCATATAAAACAATGAAATGTTGTACTTACTTTCATACATAATAGTATGGTGGAGGGGAAATTGGGAGAAGATCAAGGGTTTGGCTGGACAAATATGCCATACAGCACTAGAACTACTTGCTATCTCACACTCCTAGAAAGGGACACTACTATTGGTGACATGATAGCTTTATTTAGCATCATGGCTGTTTTGAATTAGAAATTCATGGTTGTTGCCGGTTCACAGAATACTGTGAAATATGATTTTTAGTATAATACTTCTATATAGATTGAATAGGATTGATAAAAAAGAACAAATCCCATGTCTTATTACTATAGTGTGTTACAGCTGTACATTTTTCACTATGATATGGCATAGGAGGAAACTGTCAATATATGATTCTTCACTTTAATGTTTATTGAGTATGGATAGTAAATGTGTTTCTTAAGGTACTGTAAAAGTCGGGTTTAACTATTATCATTTCTGTTGGTTTCCTATAGACCTGAAGCTTTGCTTAGTTTGTAGCAAAATGCTTTGAAAATACAGTGCATATTTAATGAAATGTAGATATTGTGGCATTGAAAATGGAAATGTATGGATGATATTTGATTTACCTATCCAATATGAATTTATATGTGAAATTTCGAAAGGTATTGTCATAAACTGCATTTGAATAGATAACAGAGAAAACATTATTTTTACAATTGTAACATGGTTTTTAGTGTTGTGATAAATTCAAGTAATGTGAAATATATTCTCACTGAAGCTTAAATATTTTTAGAGGACTAGCATTTTCATATTATTAGTTAGCACTAGTGTAGCTTTTAATCAAAGGGTTACGTATTAAATTCAGATAATGTTAATCCCTTATGAGATTGCTTGATATCCTTTCTAAGATTCTTTTACAATGCACTTCTGGATTACCACACTGAGGCTGTGATGTGACTGTACAAATTGAAAGAAAGATGAAGCCTTAAAACATTTTAAAATATGAATAATTGTGATTATTTTTTTGGTATCTTAGGACTTATTTTTATCAGTGAATTATTAATTAGGAATCAGGTAGACATTGGGGACAATAATGTTTTAGGGTTTGGGCAATCTGACACATGTTTACAAACAGTGATATGACATTAATTTGTTTTTCTTCCTCTTTTTTTTTTTTTTTTTTTTAAGGGGACAAAAAACTCCTTTGGTACTTTTGTCGGAAGGACGCTGAGCAAAACAATTCCAAAACAGTAAATACCAAAACCCTTTTAAAAATCTTTCCCC
>NW_023653380.1:0-4940 GCF_015228065.2 Penaeus monodon
CTGTGAAACCGCTCATCTGGCAGTTTTTCTTTAGCAGCCTCGTTCTAGAGATCTTATGATATCTTGTGATATATCGTGAGTCTGGTAGTGCTTTGCAAGCAATCAAGAGCTTAAACTCATCACATCCAGTAGTGAGGGAGGCTCAAGATTGGCTTGCACTGACGTCAACACATAAAAAGATAACTCTCTGTTGGGTGCCAGCACATGTTGGTATCAGTGGGAATGAGCGAGCTGATCAGAAAGCCAAGGCAGCTGCCGCTCAGCCTTGTGATGCTTGTTTTCCTCTCTCACACACCAACCTGAAACCCAGCATCAGGAGTTGTCTTCACGATAAATGGAAGTAACAGTGGAGGCATACCTCCAGAAAAAAATTGCGAGAGATTAGAGATGACCTTGGCAGTTGGGTGACTAGCATCCATCCCAACCAAAAAGTGGAAGTTGCATTAACAAGACTAAGAATCAGGCACAGAAGCCTGATTCATGGGCCGATGATGGCTAAAAGTCAAGCACTTTGTGAGGGATGCCAAGAGCCATTAACAATCGTACATGTAGTGGAAAGATGTGCAACATTATCAGACCAAAGACGTATGTACTTGTCTCCCCAATATACACTGAAAAATGTATTGGGGGAGGATTGTGACATAGAGGGGCTTATTGTTTCCTCAGGAAGACTAATATTTTCAATAAAATTTAATTATGCATAATGTTTATGCAATAATTTCATACTCTTAGAGCATAATATTTATGCTTTGATTTTTACTCTACTTATTGTTATTTGTAAGATATTTATTGGTAAATTTTTAGATTTTTAAACATTTTAATGTTTCTATTTAACAAGGTATTCACCACTAATGACCTTAGCTATTGGCGCGACAGATAATTTAAAATAATCAAATCAATCAAATTTGGTCTCTCCCTAGGGGTTCACATCTATCCACATGTTTGCTGTGTGTGGCATCCCTGTGCACTGTGGAGACGGGAGTCTTGGAGGATGAATGATCCCGGTGTATGAGTATGCACTGCAGCTAGCAACACCCTCTTTGGTACTTTATTCCAGCAAGACTGAAAAAGGCTATGATTTTTTAGTACAATGGGAACAGAGGGTAATTATACTTTTTATCAGGCGGGGACTCTTATTGGAGTCGCGCACACACAGTATGGAATACCGAGACAATGTCTATAAATATGGGTTTAATAGCGGTATGCGGGGAGGGCTAAGCCAACCTTACCACGTCGAGCTCTGGTCACAGACTCCCAGGGTCAAACGAGATCAGATGACCTCGTCACCCTACGCCCTAAACTGAGTGAAGGGTTTCCCTTCCTCGTGTCTAACTGGGCTGCGTCCTCGTCCACACGTCCTCACAGATCTCGTCCAGGACCTTCTCGCATCCACACGTCCTTGTCCACACGTCCACACAGATCTCGTCCAGGACCTTCTCGCATCCACATGTCCTCGTAATCTTCATCTGGATCTATGGGCGTCGGGGCAGGGGCGGCATCTCGGGGCAGCTGATACCGGCGCTGACGAGCTCCTGGAGTTGACTGGATCTGCGGCGTCCTGGCCTTCGCTGGATCTATGGAAGTCTGGCAGGCAGCGCCCGTCCACTACATCTTGGGACGGCTTAACACCTGCTCTGACGAAACTCCTGGTCCGCAGGCCTATGGCGATCATCCAATGACGTCCTTCTCACAGCATCCTAAGGTGACTGGTTCTGCAGCAGAGTCCTCCTTCGGTGCCATGTCGGTCCGGCTGCATATATAGTCGGGTAACCAGGTCATACACGTCAGGGCCAGATAGTAAGAGAAAAAAAAAGGCAATAGAGAAGAGGGGGTGTTAATACCACTACCGGGTTTTATTTATAAAATTTGTTTTTTTTTAATGTTTTGGTTTTTGATTTATTATCGTCTTTCTTTCTCTTTTTGCATTTATTCCACAAAGATAAAGAAGAAAAAAAGAAGGGAGACGTCAGTAGCGATCCGCAGGGCCCTGGCTTGAACTACCAACTGTCTCTGATCGAATGAGAGAAAGATAAAGGAAACAACAACGGCAATCCGCAAGGATTTATTTGAACCACTGTTGTCACACAGAAAAGAAATAAATGATTTGTACTCATGTACAAGTCACTCGTCACAAAATTTTGCACTATGATAGGGGGGAGATCCTACGCTATATTCAATATAATAAATTTTAATAAAATTGCGTTACACACTCCATTCTAGCGCCGATAGAACGTGTCACCAAAAAGCAATGTAACAATGCTATGGCTATCCCCCAAGGCATTAACAAAACAACAACCAAATTACAGGGAACCAAGCGCTCAAGTCTTGACCCTTCCCCTGGGCCACAAGTGAAAAGATTTAAAAAGGGGTCGGTTTAGAGCGAGGGGAGGAACGAGATAAAATGAAATGATATTCGTGATAAGATAAAATCACGAACACGTTAAATTCGTTGCAGGTGAAACAACATAAATCTCTAAAAACAAGAGAAATTAATTAACGACTTAACTAACGAACGATATTCATATTTATTGACCACATACTCGATCACCGGAATGCAATCTGAGGGCAAAAGAATAGTGTGAGAACATGCCATTGCTGTCATTTTGCACTTTTTACCCAACAAAAACTAACGGCTTAAAACACACTTTTGGGGCGAAAAGGAAAGGGAAAGAAAAAAAAAAAAGGGGGGGGAAAACGTCTTAAATTTTTTTTTTTTTTCTTAACATGTCTTCTATGGTAAAGGTATTTTTTTCTTTGGGGGTGGTGTTTTTGCTGCAAGCCGGAAGGCCGGGCTCGCCTCCCCCAGATTGGGGAAAGGCTTGAGAACTCTAGTACGGGTGCCCGGGACTCAAAACCACGAAAAGGGGGGGAACACACGAACGACGACGTACATTTGTCAAAAGGGTAAAGGCCCCGCAGTGCACTTTGGGTCCCCCCCAGGGGGAGGCTGGCCGCCTTCCCGCGCTATGCGTTGGACACAAAAACTTCGGGGTTTTCAAACGGATCAATCCCTCGTTATCTATGCCTCGCTGGGGAAATTATTTTTTTTTTTTGGGACTTTTGGATCGACGGGAAAAAACCAATTGGTTCACTGGTAAAAATCCTTATGATATGCATAAAGACAACACGCTCGGCTCGTCGATAAAATCGCTGGCTCCTTCATAAGGCTAGGTCAACGTCAATTTTGCTTTTGGCCCTACACTGGTCCCGTGTGTGGCATACAACATTACTTCCCTTGTTGGAGGCAGTGGTAGGTGGCCAAAATTTTGACAAAAAATTTAAACCCCCACAAAAAGAAATAAAAATGTTTTACAAACCATGCAGCCATCTGAAGCCAAAGTGGCAAAAGAAAAAACAAAATACAGGTTGTTCTGTGGGCCGCTGCTAAGAGGACCGACATCAGCCAAAAACATAGATTGTCCAGCAGATAACTCTTGTGATGGCCCCCTCCGGGCGAGCGGAAAATCGGAGACTTGAGTAACCCTCAGACTCCCCCCGAGTGAGTGGGGACACAACAAAACCACCCCAAAGCAGCTGCTGCTCCCACGACCGCCGCCCCAGTGTAAGCCAAAAGGGTGGCCCAAAACCCCAGGCTAAAGAAAATTTTTGAGAGAAGCGGCCCCCCTAGGATTTTTTCCACAGTTTAAGTTTTCCCCAAAACCAATGGAAAAGGCATTGGAAAAGCGAAAAATCTGGCTGTCATCTGGGTTGCCAGAGCCCCAGGGCGATTATCATGCCCAAAGCCCAAAGTACCTTGAATTTCCGCAGAAACCAAGGAGCTTAATGGGGAGGAAAGTTTCCCTCTCCCCATAAAACCCGAAGAAGGAGGCTCGAGATGGGCTACTTGGCTTCTCACTATCATATGGGATGTGATCACCCCCAAGGGTCGTGGAAGTCCAAAGGAGAGACCCCAACCAAGCAAACCCCTGCCCTTTGAAAGGAGCCCCAACTACTCCCTTGATCTGGGTAAATGGGGCTCCTACAGCCAAAGAAAAAATGGTCAGAGCCCTTTGGTGCTACAAGTGCCAAAGATAAGGGCCCACCAGACTACTGAATGACAAACTTAAAGTGGGGCTGTAGAAGGACACAAACACTCGGTGTCATGGCCCAAGGCCCACAAAGGGAAAGGCCAAAGGGGGCCCCAAAAAACCAAAAGTCCCAACTCTGCCTGGGGTCTGGCTTGCACACAGGGAAAAAAAGGGGGCTCTCGGCAAAAAGAGGTTGCAAAAAAATGACCAGACTTTGTTCCGGGCCGCTCCCTTTTGGGACAGAAAACAAGAGAAAAGATTCCTGACCTCCTAAAAGGAAAGGGAAACCCCTCCCAGCAAACACCGATTTTTTCCCAAAAAAAGGAGTTTCTACCATTTAAAAAAAGTGCAAAAACAAACCCAAAAGGAAAAAGGCTCAAAGACCTCAAAAGCCTCCCCAAAAGGGGATAAACTCCCTTTTATGAGGAACAATGACCTCCTGTTGTTGTGTAGTCACTGCAGTAGCAACAGCTTTTGGGGTCCATTGAGGGAGGCAGAGGGAAAGGGAGTAGGCGCTTACGGCAATGACACAGACTGTCGCAGTCCTAAAGGGAGGGAAACTGAATAGACCAAAACAGCCTCACTCTCCCCCAGGGTAGACTCCCCTTTTCCCCCCCCCCTGGGGCCCGCCCTCAAAGGCAGAGTCAGAAAGGATGAATCGTGTGCTAGTGCCAAGCAAGCTGATCTTACTCAGGGAAAGTCAGCAAAGAGGCTCTCCCCTCTCAGTGGGCCCATGGTCCCGACAAAGAAGATCCCTCAACCAGGAGGACTTCACAAAGGATTGTCAGACTCCAACTCTGAAGCCCAATATAAAAACTCTCTGATGTAACTATCACCAAGTAAAAATCTGACCCACTAATCATTTTAGTGTAACCTATGGCTTCAATACAAAGAAAGCCATCCTCCACGCAA
>NW_023653381.1:0-4939 GCF_015228065.2 Penaeus monodon
TGTCGAATTAAAATATTGTTTTTTTGAGCGCGCGCCGCCGTTCTGTATACTCGATTAGGGCAAATTATATAGCCAGTCATTTGAAATGAGTACACAAATTTTCAAATTCAGTTAAAATCTTTGTGAAAGCCAGGGAACGACGCTTACCAAAAGGGAATGAAGTAACGATAACTATGATACATCTCTACTGATACTTCATCCTTGGCTTCAGAAAATGGCTACTGCTCCTGCTTCCCACGAGTAGTTGGGTTTTAGCATTATATGTATTTGTTATATACCTGAAAATATACAAGGTGCAAATCAGTTTCACTCCATGTTTTTATTTGGTCAGTCGCATATATTCTGTGAACCAATCTGTCTCATTTTTGAAAGTCTTCTAGGTTGGAAGGACATAGGCAAAAAGAATATTGACTAATATTTGATAAACCAGATTTTAATGATATTATAAACAAGAATATGAACGGAAAATTCTTATAAAAGTAGGTAAGAGTTGGATAAAGAGAAATGTATCAATATATTTTGAATTAATCCCATACATCATATTTTGCTGTAAAATTTTAAATGCTCTTCCATGAAATTAAAAAGTATTCTAGTCAATATTATTTTGAGCGCGCGCGCGCGCGTGTCTGTATACTCGTATTAGGGCAAATTATATAGCCAGTCATTTGAAATGAGTACACAAAACTTTCAAATTCAGTTAAAATCTTTGTGAAAGCCAGGGAACGACGCTTACCAAAAGGGAATGAAGTAACGATAACTATGCAACATCTCTACTGATACTTCATCCTTGGCTTCAGAAAATGGCTACTGCTCCTGCTTCCCACGAGTAGTTAGGTTAGCATTATATGTATTTGTTATATACCTGAAAAATATACAACGTGCAAATCAGTTTCACTCCATGATGTTTACTTGAGTCAGTCGCATATATTCTGTGAACCAATCTGTCTCATTTTTGAAAGTCTTCTAGGTTGGAAGGACATAGGCAAAAAGAATATTGACTAATATTTGATAAACCAGATTTTAATGATATTATAAACAAGAATATGAACGGAAAATTCTTATAAAAGTAGGTAAGAGTTGGATAAAGAGAGCTGCCACATGCTACATGATATTCCCCCCTTGTTTGGAAAGTGGCATATCTATAAAGGTTTCAAGGATAAAACGGAATACGCGCAGGATAAATATCCAGTCTGCAATCTTCAACTGTATTGGATTTTACAATAAAAATGCACAATTAAAAATTATATATAATTACTGTTTTTAAATTCCCCCTCTTTTTACAAAGGTGTCTGGATTAAAGGAATAGCCTTTTGTCTTCAATTTTAATGTTATCTGTTGCCAAATCACTTTTTTCCCTGGTACTATCAGATACTTGGAGTTTATACATTTTGAACGCTCAATTAGCAGATATCCCAAGATATGAAGAAAAAAGTAAAATAAATGGTTTTCAAGAATTCATCACAGAAGCAAAGACGAGGAAAAAATAACAATAAAATAATTGTAGTGTTCATATACAGATACTAAAAACACATTTATTTACATATTCCTACAAACGAAACATTTTGCTGGGTTGACTCAGTAGTAGATGTCTTTATTTTTTCCAAAACCGATTAAAAGAAAGACATGAAATGCAAAGGTTACGATTTTCTTTGGAGGCAGTAGACGTAGAAAACGTGGATTTAGAGACTAGACAGGAGAAACTCGTGTATAATTATTATTACTTTTTTTTTTTTTTTATTATTACTTCTATTATCATTATTATAATTAATACCACCATTATATCATTATGATAGCAGAACTGCTATTATAACAACTACCACTATTATTTCTATTACACAAATAATCAATTAGAAGGTAATAATAATGATGACAGTCAATAATAACGATAGAAAACGATAATAATGATAATAAAAAATAATAATTAATAATAATAATAATAATAATATAATAAAACAACACTCCATTATCATACGAGTATTTCATAAATAGACAAATGCTAATGACGACAGTGGTAAGTACAGTGGAACCAAGGAAGAAAGAAATGTATAACAGCTACGTTTTACTACTACCATGTAATAAGGAAATCAGAAATAGAGCAACAGAAAAACATAAGAATGGGTGCTAAAAATATTTTGTGGACTTTTTTTTTTTTTTTTTATGAAATGTTATCCAAATTCTCTTTGTTCTCACTTTTATCATCATTATTGTCATGATTAATAGAATTCTGGTAATTATTATCATTATTACCCTAATAATTGCCAGAATCATCAAATGAATGGAAAAAACGTCATTTTGGAGTTCTACTCTCAAAGGCTTATTCGCTAGATTTTGCCGCTTTTTCGACTTGTTGGTTTTTTTTTATTTTACCTTTTTTATTATTGTGGAACAATTCCTTTTATCATCATTATTATATGATTATCATCATTATTATCGTTATCATCATATTATCATCATTATCATTTTATTATATTTTCATCATTATTGCATTATTTCATCATTACTGCAATTATTATCTTTTTTATTGCAATTATGCAGTTATAATATATATTTTTACTCTATATAATACACTCATATAATAGCAATAACATAATAATAACAATTAACGTTTTTATAATAATTATTTATATCTTTTTTAATTTATATTATTACTGTAATCATTACTGTTATAATAATTATTTTTTACAAATATACTACATAAATAGAATATGATAATATAACATATATTTAATAACATAATATAACAATTAGTATTATTATTTAAATTTTGCTTATTATTTTTTATTATTATTATTGTTTTTATTACAGTTATTATATGTTTTGGCAATACACTATAATTAAGTATATAATAATAAAAACAAAATAAATAAAATAAATATATATATTTTATAATAAATAATAAATAATTATAATAATAATATAATAATATAATAATAATTTAAAAATAATAAAAAAATTTAATAAATAATTTAATAATAAAAAATATATTAATTTAAACATCAAATGTTATCCAAATTTTATTTATTTTCACTTTATTCCTGATTATTATCATGATTTTAAAAGAATCTGGTAATTTTAAGAATTACCTTAAAAATTGCAGAACATCAAATTAATGGAAAAACGTATTTGGGTCTACTCTCAAAAGGCATATTTCGCTAGATTTTGTGTTCTTCGGGCTTTTGGATTATTTTCTTTACCTTTTTATATTTGGACACAATTCTGTTATATCTCATTATCATGTATATCTTATATGTTATCATCATCTTTACTTTAAATTTTCATCATCATTATCATCATTATTGCATTATTATCATCATTTTTGCAAATAATTATTATTATATTCAATTATTCAGTTATAATATATATTTTACATCTATACTAATAACAACTCAATAATAATAGTAAAAAAATAAAAATAACCCAAAATTTAAATTTTTATAATAATTATTTATTCATTTTTATTTTAAAATCGTTTTACTGTAATTATTCTGTTATTATAATTTATTTTTACAATTATCTACCAGTAAAAATAATAATAATGATAATAATAAAATAACAATTTATTAACCTATTATAAGAATTAGTATTATTATATTATACTTATTATTATTATTATTTTTATTATTTACAGTTAATATTATTTTTTCGATAATTCTAAAAATTAAAGGAAAATAATAATAATAATAAATAAAATAATAATAATAATAATAATAATAAAATAATAAAAATAATAAAAATAATATAATAATGATAATAAAAATGATATAGTAATTTAAATTAATTAATCATCAAATGTTTATCCAAAAATTTTCTTTATTCTCACTTTTATCATCATTATTGTCATGATTTAAAAAATCTGGTAATTTTTATCATATTACCTTACATTTCCAGAATATCAAATGAATGAAAAAACGTCAAATTTGGAGATACTCGAAAAAGCTATATTCCTAGATTTTGCCGTTTTTCGACTTTGGAAATTTTTCCTTACCTTTTTTAAATTTTATATGGACATAATTCCTGTTATTATCATCATATTGTCATGATTACACTTATTATCGTTATATCTCACCATCATCATTATCCATTATCATCATCTTTATCATCATTATTGCAAATTATTTCATCATTATTGCAATTATTATCATTATTTGCAATTATTGCTTATAATAAGTATTTTTACATCTATACAATAACAACTAAAAATAATGATAGTAATAAAATAATAAACTAATAAACTTTTTAAATATTATTTACATCTTATTTTAATTAATATCGTTATACTGTAATTTTAGTAATATAATTATTTTTACAATTATACTACCCGTTAAATTTTAAAAATAATATAAAAATATAAAAAATAAAATAATATTATAAATATTACTTATATATATAAATAAAATAATATATAATATATATAATATATATATATATATTATATATAATTATATATATATTATATATAATATATATATATATAATTATAATATATATATATATATATATATATATATATAATATTGATATTTATATATAATATAATAATATAATTAATTATATTATATAATATAATATATACTATATATATATATATATATATATCTATTATATATATATATATATATATATAATTATTTTTTATATATATAATATATATATATATAATATATATATATATATATATATATATCTATAATTCTTTGTGTTTTTATATATATATATATATATATATATATATATTCTATATTAAAATCTATTCTCATGTTTTGGGTTTTTCATTTTTCCTTTTTTTTTCGGGTTCTAAAAAAAAAAAAAATTTAAAAAAACAAATTTTTTTAAAATATAATTTAAAAAAATTTTTAAAATAATTAATAAAAATTAATAAAAAAATATAATATAAAATATATATATTATATTTTTGTAAAAAAATTTTTATTTAAAAAAT
>NW_023653382.1:0-4939 GCF_015228065.2 Penaeus monodon
GAAAAAAAATTTTTTTTTTTTTAAAAAAAAACAAAAAAAAAAAAAAAATATATATATATATATATATATATAATAATATATAATATATTATTAAAAAAAAAAAAAAAAAAAAAAAAATATATATTTATATTTATATAAAATATATAAAAAAAAAAAAAAACAAATAAATATATATATTTTTTAATATATATATATATAATATATATATATATATATATATATAAGAGAGAGGGAAAGAAGGAAGCGCAAGCCCGGGAAAAGGAAAAGCGGTCGCCCCTGGTATTCAGGCGATATGTGTTTTTGGTGATAAAAAACCTAATCGCTTAAATGTGATTATTTAAAATTTCAACTTGAAATGCCATCATTTTTATTTCGGGAAATTTGAATCAAGATGGCTTCACACCAAACAACACAGGCAAAAAAAATCCCCTTTTTTTCCCTTTATATTTGAAAAACCGACACCTAGAGGACGAACGTGTAAATTTTGACAAAATTGTTCCGTAAAAGGCGTCGACTCCTATACTTCTAAGAAATGGAAGAGTTTTCCGTTGCCTTGGATTATCAAAAGTTTTTTGATAGGAAAAATATTGATACTGCAAATGGGTATGAGGATATAGGTTCGGAAAATTAACAAAACTTTTATAGTGTTACGAATTTAGTACAGAGTAGAGGGGGGGAAGTGATTTCTTTCCAATTGCTAAAAAACATTTTTTACGATATATTTTTTAAACGAGGGTGATCTCCAAAAGCAGGTAGATATCAAAATAACTTGATATTAGTGAAAAATAACAACAAATTTTACACCTCCTCATGCAGGGTCCTTGTAAAGATTTTTTGGTCTACCCCTTACTCGCAGCTGATCTCAGAAAGACCGTAAACGCCTTGGCTCGCTGTTTTTTTTCTGTTTTCATAGAAACACAAAAACGTAATTTATCAATTAATTTTACAGCGCATGTGTTGGCCTCCCCTTAAACCTAAAATTTGAAAAAACCTTAAAACTTTTTTTGGGTGTCCAAAAATATTTTCCTTTTGCTGCTTTACAAGGGAAATGCGGATCGTTCTACAGTTATTCGAAAAAAAAGTAAAAACCGCAATGCACGAAAAAAATCTATTAGTGCCCCAGTAACGTTTCTTTTTCCAATCTTTTGAACAGGAAACGTATAAAAACAAATTTACAACAAAAAAAAATACATAAATCGACGACACACAATAGTAAAAAACATTTTTTCCTAGAACAAAACAAAAACCCGAACCGGGAAGGGAAAAAATCGTTTGAAATTCATACGTACTTTTATATTAGAAAAAAAACTACATTTTTCCCTGCTCGTTATATTTTGCCACTATGGAATTAACTTCTGACAGAGCGCATTTGTGAACAAGATGCACATCAGTTCAATTTTTAAAAATTGCCTTGACCATAATCGAATGCTTTCCATTACCATAAAATATAGCAACACTTTTTTCAATAATTTTATTTACTGTTTTTACTTATTCATTGTTTTTTTTTTTTCCTTTATTAAATTTTTCATACATTTCAACAGTATGTGATCCGCCTCAAAAGGTTTTTTGGGATTACTGCGACTTAAAATACTTTTAATTTTCGTTTTTGATTGCTTACGTTGGGGCTCAGCTTTGCTTCAGCTTCTTTTTTCCTTCTCGATTTTTTTTTTATTTTTTTTTTTATTTTTTTTTTTTATTTTTTATTTTTTTTTTATTTTATTTTTATTATTATTATTTTTTTATTATTTTTTTTTTATTTTTTTATTATTTTTTATTTTTTTATTTTATTATTTATTATGTTATTATTATTATTATTATTTTTATTTTATTTTTTTATTATTTTTTTTTTATTTATGATTTTTTTGCATTCTTTAACCCCTTTTTTCTTCCTTTTCAGTTTAGTTACCGGGGCACTTCCTTTTTCTTTTCCTATTTAATTTTCCTTTTTTTTTTTAAATTTTTTTTACCTTTTTTACTGTATCAATTTAATTTTTGGAAACCTTTTTTTTTGTTTTTTAAAAGTATAGTGCCTGCGGTCGGGACCCGATGCCTTTTTTAATCTTCCCTTTTCATGAGTAACGTTGGAAGCGGGGCACTTGTATGTATTTAAAAAATTATTATTATTAATTATTTTTATTTTATTTTTATATTTTTTTATTTTTATTTTTTATTTTATTATTCTACTATTTTATTATTATTATTATTATTATTATTATTATTTTTATTTTATTTTTTTTTTTATTATTATTATTATATTATTATTATTTTTAAATTTATTATTATTTTTTATTATATTTTTATTAATCTATTATATATTATTATCCTTATATTTTATTTTTTTTATTATTTTATTATTTTATTTTTTTTGTAAGTATTAGCACTGCATTGACAAAATTTAAAAAATACCATTGTTTTTAATCATTTCCACTTTGGAGAAGAAGATGGGGATAAAAACGGTAATAAGCGGACTAAGAGGCTATCGACAGCAAAAACTTCGTCATCGTATTTTTTCATCATTACTTAAAATTAAAGCATTACCATAGCTAAATCTGCCGCTCTAGCCCTTTTCCATGGGGCCCCCCCCTTCCCCCCCCCACAACCAACCACACCCCCCCCCCCCCTCGCCAGTCCCCCCAAGGATTTGCAATCCTGAATTTAGTGAGCGATTCTTCGTCAAGAGCCCGGGCCCAGTCACGGGAGCGGATTTTGTTTCGGTTGAGGGGGAGGGGGGGAGACAGGGAGGGAGGGGGGGGGAGGAGAAAGGGGGGGGGGTGGAAAAGGGGAAAAAAAAGGGGGAGGAAAAGGGGGGGGGGGGGGAAGGGTGAAGGGGGGGGGAGGGGAAGGGGGGGGGGGGGTAGGAGGGGGAAGGGGAAGGGGTGGGAAAAGGGGAAGGGGAAGGGGGGCGGAGGCGGGGGGTGGGGGGGCCTTTTAGGTCTAATTTGGGTCATTTTAAAAATAAAGATTAGAAAGGGCGGATCGGGGGGTTGGAAGGGGCGGGGGTCGCTCAATACGTTTGGAAAAATTTTTATGTGGGGTTTTATTTTTCATTATTGTCAAAGTTATGTTTTATTTTTTCGTTTTTTGTTTTTTAGCTAGTCCTGTTTTTAGGCCCCTGATGGGTGGGCAAAAGTGAAAGTCTGTTCAGTGTGTGTCCCTATTTAAAATCCTGTCTGTCTTTCTGTCTTCTCGTCTCTGTCTCTGTCTCTGTCTCGCCGTCTGCTGTTCTTCTCCCTTCTCTCTCTCTCTCCCCTCTCTCTCCTACTTCTCTCTATCTATCCTATCTATCTCCCCTTTTCTCCGCCCTCTCTTCTCTGTCTCTCGCTTTTTTCCCAATCCATCATCCCCTCTCTCTTCTCTCGTATTCAAATCCATTTTTTCCCCCTCATACACTCTCTCTCTTCTCTCCCCCTTCTCTTCTCTTCTCTCTCTCTTCTCTCCTCCTCTCTCTCTCTCTCTCTCCTCTCCTCTCTCCTACCACTCCTCTCTCTCTTTCCACACACACACCACACCACACCACACACCACACACACACACACACACACACAACACACACACACACAAAAACACACACACACACAAACACACACAACACACACACACACACCCACACACACACACACACACCCCACACACACACACACACAAAACACAAACACACAGAAACACACACAAAAACCCACACACAAACCACACAAAAACCACAAAAACCACAAACACAACCAAAAAACAACACAAAAAACCACACACACACTCTTCCACTCTTTCTCTTCATCTCACTCTTTCTCCTTAAAATTCGTTCTCCTTTTCCAACAGCGCACTTTCCTTTATTTCATTTTTTCTTCTTCTTTTTTAAGGGAATGGGGGAGGGGTAAAAATGATAAAGGTGAAAATGGATAAAGTCTTTGTTTCATCCATACCCGATTAAAGCCCCATTATGCATGATATGTTCCTGAACAAACAACTGTATTTATCGGAGGGGAAGGGAATGAAGCACAGGTGATTACATGCCGTGAATAATACACGTTCATTAATCTCATATAATCTTACGCTAACAGCTATCTCGATCTATTATTTTCATATATGGTAATCCATTAAGAATCTGAGTAAACGGGTAATCAGATTGAAGCAGTGACATCCCACGGTGTAAGCTGTCGCCGTAGTGTTCATCTACAAGAGCTTTCGTAATCTTTCAGATTAAGAAGGACAGAAGAAAATGTTTTTGTTTTTCATAGAAACCTTTATAACTCGACAGATCCAATTTTACATATATAGTGCAATCTCGTTCAAGTTTGAAAGAAAAATGAGACAAGAAGACGATAAGTAGGTAGATGGACAGATAGAGGGAAAAGGGAGGGTATATATATATATATATATATATATATATATATATATATATATATTATATATATATATATAGATAGTAGATAGTAGATAGATAGATAGATAGATAGATTTGATAGATGATATAGATGGGTAGATAGGAGTAAAGAAGATGGGGATATATAAGAAAATAATATATAATATGATATTATATATATATATATATATAATTATATATATTATTAAGATAATTTGATAATGAATGGATGGATAGATAGATAGATAAAATAGAGAGAGAGAGAAGATATTAAAAAATAGAAATTAATAGATGTGAAGGAGGTTGATTAAAAAAAATGTTAAAAGAAAGAAATGGAGATGGATTTAAAGGGGAAATTTTTTTTCTCTTTTCCAATCCTCGATTAAAAAAAAAAATAGTTCAAAAAACTGGAAAAATATACCCTTGGAAATGGCAGTTAAGGAAAAGTTGTTTTTTTTTTTTTTTATGGCAAAATCAGGGGGCTGAAAATAAAAAAAACGGGGAGATACTAGATAAGGCAAATAAATAGAAAAAGAAGGGGCCCAAAAAGAAGGAAAACAAAATATTTTAGATTTCTAAAAA
>NW_023653385.1:0-4937 GCF_015228065.2 Penaeus monodon
CAAACAAAAAACAAAAAATTTTTTTATATATAAAATTTAAAATTTTTAATATATATATATAATAATTATATATATAATTTAGATAAAATTTTAAATGTATATATGTATGTATATATGTATGTATATATATGTATATTGTATGTATATATTATGTTTTATGTTGTATATATCTTGGATATATGTATGTATATACTATGTATTTATGTATGTATATATGTATGTATTATGTATGTAAATTTTGTATATATTTTATGTATATGAATTTTATATAATATATATATTATATTTTCATATGTATTATTTAAAGTATATATATATATATATATAGATGAATATGAATATGTATATGTATATATAAAAATGAATTTATAAATAATTACATATATATATATGTGACACCCCACATACACACCACAACACACACACACACACACCCACACACACACACACATATATATATATATATATAGATAGATATAATTATATATATATAGATATACATATATATACATATATATTGTATATATATACTATTGTATATATATACATATATATTCATATATATATAACATATAAATAAAACATATATACTACATATAAATATACATATATACATACATATAAATATACATATATATACATGTCAATTTACATATATATATATATATATATATATATAATATTATATATATATTATATGTGTGTGTGGTGGTGGGTGTGTGTGTGTGTGTGTTGTGTGTGTGTGGTAGTAATATTGTATATATGTATATACATAAAAATATGTATATATGGGATATATATATGTATATTGTATATATATTGTATATATGTATATATGTATACAGATATATATATATATATATATATTTTATATTATATATATGTGTGTGTGTGTGTGGGTGTGTGTGTGTGTGGTGTGTGTGTGTATGTGTGTGTGGTTTGTGTGTTTGTGTGCGGGTTTGTGCGTGTGTGTGTGTATGTGTGTTTTTATTTATATATATATATATACATCTACATATGTATATGATTATGTATATGTATATATAAATATAGAAATGTGTATATATATATTTTATATGTCTCTCATGCTTTCGTGATTTTGTGTTTGGTGGGTATCTTTTTAAAAAAATGTATCTTAATGTAACCGAGCAACTCCACCAAACTTAAACCCAACGCTACTTAACCTAACTCACCGAAACCTAACCTAAACTAACCTAACCTAACCCAAACCTAACCAAACTTAACTTAACGTAACCCAAACCGAACCCAAAAACCCAACCCAAACCTAACCCTAATCTAGCACAAACCTAACCCAAACCAACCCAAAAAACCCTTAATTTAACCTAACACTAACCCAACCCTCACCTACCCCTAACCTAACCCTAACCGAAACCTAACCTAACCCTAACTTACCCTTCAACCCTAAACCAAACCAAAACCAAACCCTTATCCAAACCCTTTAAACCCAAACCCTTAACTTTAACCTCCCCTTACCCAAACCTTTAAATTTTAACCAAACCCTTTAACCCAAACCCCAAACCTAACAAAACCCAAACCAAAACCAAACCCAACGTAATCCAAACAAACAAAACCTAACCCAAATCAACCTAAACCAACAAAAACCCTAACCAAAAAACCTAACCAAAACCAAAACCTGAACCAAACCCTTTAACCAAACCCTTAAACCTAACCTTAACCTTACCAAACCCTTTAAACCTAACCTTAACCTTTAAACCAACCCTTTAAACCTAACCTTTAAACCCCAAACCTTAACCTACCTAAGCCAACCAAAACCTAATCTAAACCTCCCCAAATCCTAACCTAAACCTACCCAAACCTAACCCAAATCAAATCCAAATTTAAATCCAAAACCTAACTCAACCAAACCCCAAAACCAAACCCAACCAAACCCAAAACCTAACCCCAAACCATACTTTAAACCTCCCCCTAACCCAAAACCGAACCCTAACCAAACCCCTAACCTAACAATCCTAGCCCTAAAAAACCCCTAACCAAACGCAAACCAAAAACCCAAACCTAACCAAACCCTAACCCAACCAAAACTAAACCAATCCAAACCTAACCCAAACCACTCAAAAAAAATAAAACCAACTCAAACCAAACCAAATCTAACCTACTTAACCATCTAACCAAAACCCAACCTTAACCAACCTAACCTAACCTTAACCAACCCTTCATATTTACGCCCTGAACACCTATTATCTACCAACTAGCGTCACCACCTTTCCCCCATGTTTACTCAGTTAATTTTTGCTAATTAACCTCGGGGACAATGCATATTTTTCCAAAATGGTCCTCCTCATTTTGCGATTTTTTACAATCTACAATAAACTTGGGAAATATATTTATTTTTCCCTTAAGGCCCATATGTTAACTATATCCACAGCGTACCTTCCATAAGATTTTCCTAACAATAATCCTCCGTTTTATGATGTATAAAAAAAGACAAATCAACGCAGAAGGGGACTAGTTTTTTCACAATTTACCCCCCCTCCTAAAAAATTGTTTTTTACTGGCTGGGAAAGGGCCATTAAATTTCTGATAAAAACTTATAATACTAACGACCCCCTCTGAGTCCTTACATGCTTTATTTTATAAAATTTATTCTCTATGACAAAAAATTTTTTTTACCTATATATCAATATTTTTTATATACTTTTTTTGTAAAAAATTACCATATTACCTTGCTTTTAAAAGGTGGAAATAAAAAAAATCCCTAAACTGTTAACATCTTTGTCTCAGAATTTTTCATTGTTTAATTTAAAAATTATCTGCCGCAAAAATCCCAAAAGACCATTATCGGCGATTGCCATTTTGGGGCTAAAATTTTAAAATTCTGAATACTAAAGATCTATCGGAAAAAAAAAACTCTTACTGTAAACAAAAATAAATAATAATACATATTATATAAAATCAAAAAAAAAATATTGTGCTTTAAAAGTATAACAGTAAAAAAATTATATTTTTTAAAAAATATTAGTTCCCTTTCGGAAAAATTGTTTTGCCCTCTTTATAAAATTTTTTATAATTTTCGTGTATTGGACAAAACCACAGACAAAAAACCTAAGCAGGGGTTTTTTTTGACATTTAATTTTTTTTTATAAACACGATATAACCCCTTTTTTATATAAATGCCTAAGGTATCAACTTTTTGCCGAGACATTTTTTTTACTAAACTTGTATTGTAAACTTTCAAAAGCTAAACTACCTAGTCTCGCTACCCCCCCCCCCCCCTACGTTGTTAAACTATTCAATACGATATATTTAAAGTAAAAAGACCGCAGTTTAAAAGGGGAAAATTTTAACCCGCCCCTTCCGCACGCATCCTTCGCCAACCTACTGCACGCCCCCGGAAAAAAACGCGCACGCGGCGGAGGCGGCGGACCCCGGGTGGTTTTGGACAAGGGGCAGTGGTTTTTTCAGCGGAGCGCGATGGTTTTGCGTCGGAGTGGCGACGTTTTGCAGCGGGAGAGGAACTTCAAGAAATATCATGAACTCGAATTTTCTTTTTTTTTTTTTTTTTTTTTTTTTTCCGGAAAATATGCTGCTATTTTTACTGGACTTTATCTACCTAAATATTACCGACGAAGGGGGCATGTATGACTGGGGGTTTTTCTGTTGTATGGGTTTCAGAACGGAAATTTTGGGGTAAAAGTAATTTTCAACAGGCTCAGTTCTTTTTTGTATATAAAAATATTATATTTATATTATATAATATTAAATTTTTGGCAAGCAGGGAATTTTTATAATTTTTTGGAATCCTGCATTGTAACAAAAAGGAAAAATTTTAGAAATTTCGGGCATATATGACAGATACTTGTAGTAATTCTTAAAAATCACTGAATGTTCATGCAAAGTAGGGGACGCCCCCCTTTTGCTGTTTATTTCCACCTTCCTACCGCCACAAAAACCACGACCCCTGCAAAACCATCGCCGGGGCCGCCCCCTCCCCGCCCCCCCCCGCAAAACCCTAGCCCCGCGTGCGCGTTTACTTGCCCGGGCGTTGGCGAAGGACCGTATATATTTATAATATATTTTATATATATATATATATATTATTATATAATATATTACATTTAAAAAATATATATATATATATAATATAATTTTAAAATATATTTATAATAAATATTAATATATATATATTATATTTAAAATTTTATATATAATGTATATATATATATTATATATATATATATATTATATATATATATATATAATATTAATACGCGTCCCTTTGCCAACGCCCGGGGAAGTAACGCGCACGCGGCCTACGGTTTTTTTCGGCGGCGGGGGGACGGGGGACCCGGGGGATGGTTTTTGCAGCGGTCCCTGGTTTTGTGGGGGGTGGACGTGGAAAGTAAAAAACCAAAAAAGGGGGCGTCGCCCCACTTTGCATGAAAATTTATAGGTTTTAAAAAATACTACAAACGTACTGTCATTATAGACCTGAAAAATTTTTCCCAAAATTTCCCTTTTTTTCAATGCAGTATTCCATAATTATACCAATAACCTTGCTTGCCACAATTTAAGTTTTATTTATAATATATATATTTTTTATACAAAAAGAAATAGCCCGTCTGAAAATTCTTTACCCCAAATCTCGTTTTGTACCATACAAAAATAAACCCCTATGTCATCACTCCCCTTCTCGGTCTATATTTTGAGTATGATAATAGTCCCCTAACAATACACAAATTCCGTGCAAAAAAAAAAAAAAAAAAAAAAGTACAATTCGAGTTCATTGATACTTTTTATTTATAGTTTCTCTCCCCCTGCAAAACTGTCGCACCTCCGCCAAAAACCCTCGCTGTCTCCGCGCAAAAACCCCTGACGCCTCGTCGCAAAACCACCGCCCCGGGGCCGCCGCCTCCGCCGCGTGCGGTTTATTGGGGGGGCCCCGGGGGGGCGTGGGG
>NW_023653386.1:0-4937 GCF_015228065.2 Penaeus monodon
GAGAGAGAGAGAGAGAGAGAGAGAGAGAGAGAGAGAGAGAGAGAGAGACAGAGAGAGACAGAGAGAGAAGAGAGGGAAGAGAGAGAGAGGAGAGAGCGAGGAGAGAGCGTTGGGAGACAGGGGGGAGAGAGAGAGTGAGAGGGGGGAGAGAGAGAGGGAGAAGAGAGAGAGAGAGGCGGGAGGGAGAGAGAGTTGAAATATAGCCTTTTGAGAGTATACTCCAAAATTACGTTTTTTCGATTTCTCTGATGATTTTGGCAATTATTAGGGTAATAATGATAATAATTACCAAAATCGTATTAATCATGACAATAATGAGGATAAAAGTGAGTATAAAGAGAATTTTGATAACATTTGTTGATTATTAATATTATCAATATTATCATTATTATTATTATTATTATTATTATTATTATTATTATTATTATTATTATTATTATTATTATTATTATTATTATTATTATTATTATTATTATTATTATCATTATTATTATTTTTATTTTTATTATTACTTTTTTTATTAGTATTATTGCAAAAACATATATTATAACTGTAATAATAACAATAATAATAATTGCAATAATGATGATAATAATTGCAATAATGATGATAATGATGATGATAATGATGATAATGATGATAATGATGATGATAATGATAATATTGATGATAATCATGATAATAATGATGATAATAACAGGAATTGTCTCCATTTATAATAAAAAAAAGTTAAAAAAAAAATAATTCCAAAAGTCGAAAAAGCGGCAAAATCTAGCGAAATATAGCCTTTTGAGAGTCTACTCCAAAATGAAATTTTTTCGATTTCTCTGATGATTTTGGCAATTATTAGGGTAATAATGATAATAATTACCAAAATCGTATTAATCATGACAATAATGAGGATAAAAGTGAGAATAAAGAGAATTTTGATAACATTTGATGATTATTAATATTATCAATATTATCATTATTATTATTATTATTATTATTATTATTATTATAATTATATTATTATTTATTATTATTATTATATTATTATTATTATTATTATTATCATTATTATTATTATTATTATTACTATTATTATTATCATTATTATTATTATTATTATTATTATTATTATTACATTTTTATTAGTATTATTGCCAAAACATTTATTATAACTGTAATAATAACAATACTAATAATAATTATAAGTATAATAATAATGTTAATAGTCGTTATAATATCGTTATTAATATTATTATTGTTATTATTATCATTATTATCATTTTTACTAGTAGCATAATTGCAAAAATAATTATTATAACAGTAATAATTACTGTATTACGATATTAATTAAATAATGATATAAATAATTATTATAATATCGTTTATCATTGTTATTATTATTGTTATTTCTATTATATTATTGTTGTTATTTGTTATAGTTGCAAAATTATATATTATAACAACAATAATTGCAATAATAATGATAATAATTGCAATAATGATGATAATAATTGCTAGTAATGATGATAATGATGATGATATGATGATAATGATGATAATGATGCTGAAATGATAATATTGATGATAATCATGAATAAATGATGATAATAACCGTAATTGTCTCCATTTTATAATAAAAAAGGTAAAGAAAATAATTCCCAAAAGTCGAGAAGCGGCAAAATCTAGCGAAATATAGCCTTTGAGAGTATACTCCAAAATGACTTTTTCGATTTCTCTGATGATTTTGGCAATTATTAGGGTAATAATGATAATAATTACCAAAATGTTATTAACATGACGATAATGAGGATAAAAGTGAGAATATAAGAGAATTTTGATAACATTTGATGATTATTAATATTATCAATATATCATTATTATTATTATTATTAATATTATTATTAGTATTATTATTATTGATATTATTATCATTATTATTATCATTATATTAATTATTATATTATTATTATTATTATTATTATTATATTATTATTATTATATTATTATTACTTTTTTTATAGTATTATTGCCAAAACATATATTTTAACTGTAATAATAACAAATAATAATAATATAATAATAAGTATAATAATAATGTTAATAGTCGTTATAATATCGTTATTAATATTATTATTGTTATTATTATCATTATTATCATTTTTACTAGTAGTACATTGCAAAAATAATTATGATAACAGTAATAATTACTGTATTACGATATTAATTAAATAATGATATAAATAATTATTATGATATCGTTATTATTGTATTATTATTGTTTATTCTATTATTTTTGTTGTTGTTATTAGTATAGTTGCAAAATTATATATTATAACTGCAATAATTCAATAATAATGATAATAATTGCAATAATGATGATAATAAATTGCATAAAAGAGATAATGATAGATAAAAGATGTAATGATGATGATAAATGTAATATGATGATAAACATATTATAAGATGATAATCAAAATTTTCTCCATTTATAAAAAAAAAAGGAAAAGAAAAAATTCCCAAAAGTCGAAAAAGCGCAAATCTTCCGAATTTTAGCCTTTGAAGTAAAAAAAAATGACGTTTTTTTTTGATTCTCGAGTTTGGGGAATTATTGGTAAAAAATGATAAAAATTACCAAAATCGTATTAAACCTGCAATAATGAGGAAAAAATGAAATAAAGAAAATTTTTATAACATTTATGATTATTAATATTATCAATTTATCATTATTATTATTAATATTTTTACTAAAATTATTTCATTATTTTATTATTATTATTATTATTATTTTATTTATATCATTTTTTTTATTATTTTATTATTAAATTATTTATTTTTATTATTATTTTTATTGCTATAATAAAAAATAATAATTTTTATTATTAAATTTTTATTGTTTTCATTATATTATTATTATTATTATTATTTATTATTATATTTTATATTTTATTTTATTATTATTTTATTATTTTTTTTTAATTTTTTTGCCAAAAAAAAATTTTTAATGAAAAACAATAATAAAAAAATAAAATAATAAGTAAATAAAAAGTTTAAAATCGTTATAATTCGTTTTTTAAATTATTGTTTTATTATCATTTTTTTTTTTACGTGTATATTGCAAAATTATTTTTAAAAAGTAAAATTACTGTAATTTCGAATTAATTAAAATAATGATATAATAAATTTCATAATACGTTTTTTTGTTTTTTATTGTTATTTTTTTTTATTTGTTTGTTGATTAGTTATTTTCAAAAAATTTTATATTTAATGCAATAATTGAATAAAGATAAAATTGCAATAATGAGATAATAATTGAATAAGAGTAATGATGATGTTATGATGATAAGATGAGATAATGATAATTTATAAAAATCATGATAATAATGGAAAAAACAGGAATTTTTCTCCCTTTATAAAAAAAAAAGGAAAAGAAAAAAATTTCCCAAAAATCGAAAACGGCAAAACTACGAAATATACCTTTTTTAGAGTTTACTCAAAAATCGTTTTTTATTTTTTTCTGATGTTTTGGCAATTTTTAAGTTTAAAGATAAAAATTTCAAAATCGTATTAATCATGAGAATAATGAGGATAAAGGAAATAAAGAGAATTTGATAACATTTATGTTTTAATATTTCAAAATTATCATTATTATTTTTATTTTTACTATTATTATTATTTTTATTATTATTATTTTTTTTTTTATTATTATTTTTTATTATTTTTATTTTATTATTATTATATTATTATTTTAGTATTATTTTATTTATTATTTTATTATTATTATTTAGTATATTATTTTTATTATTAATTTTATTATCTTTTTTTATTAATTATTCCCAAAACAAAATTTATAACTGTAAAATAACAACAATAATAAAAATAATAATATAAAATAATGTTAATATTCGTTAAATACGTTTTAAATTTTATTATTTTTATTTTATCATTTTTACATTTTTAGAGTAGTATAATTGCAAAAAAAATTATATAACGTATAATTCTGTAATTACGATAAATTAAAAAATAATGATTAATTAATAATTAAAATATCTTTTATTATTGTTTTATTATTTTTAAATTCTATTTTTATTGTTGTTGATTAGTATGGAAAAAATTAAAATTTTAAACTGCAATAATTGCAATAAAAATGATAAAATTCCCCAAAATGTGATAAAATTGCAAAATGATAAATAATGATGATGATAATTGTAATGAGATATAATGAAATATTTATGAAATCATGATAAAATGATGATAAAAACAGGAAATGTCTCCATTTATAAAAAAAAAGGGAAAAAAAAAATTCACAAAAATGAAAAAGCGCAAAATCCAGCGAATATAGCCTTTTTAAAGTATACCCAAATGAGTTTTTTTTGTTTCTCTGATATTTTGTCAATTATTGGGATAATGATAAAATTTCCAAAATGTATTAATCATGACATATGAGGATAAAAATGAGAATAAAGAGAAATTTTTAAACATTTGTGATTATTAATTTATCAATATTTCATTATTATAATTTTATTATATTGTTTTTTTATTATTATTATTATTTTATTTTTATTTTTTTTTTATTATTAATTATTATTATTATTTTATTTTATTTTTACATTATAATAATAAAAATATATTTTAATTTTTTTTTTATTTTATTATTATTTTTATTATTACTTTTTTTATTAGTATTATTGCCAAAACATATATTATAAAATTAATAATAAAAAATAATAATAAAAATAATAATATAATAATAAAGTTAATAGTCGTGTAAAAAGGGGATTAATATTATTTTTTATTTTTATCATTATTTTCATTTTTTTTAGTATTAATTGCAAAAAAAATTTTAACAGTAAAAACTACTGTAATTACGATTTAATTTAAAAAAATGATAAAAAAAATAATTTTTTATTTTTAATTTTGCGTTTTTATTGTTTTTTAAAATTATTGTT
>NW_023653387.1:0-4937 GCF_015228065.2 Penaeus monodon
TTTTTTTTTTTTCTTTCCCCCCCCCTTTTTTTTTTTGGAAGGGGGTTTTTTTTTTTCTCGTCCCCCCCCCAGTGTTTTTTTTAAAAATTTTTTTTTTCTTTTTTTGCAGGAGGGAAAATTTTGGGTTTTTTTTAAACTTCACGAAATTCCCCCCCCCCTTGTTCCCCCTTTTACCTTTTTTTTTTTTGGGGAAAACCGGTTTTTTTTTTAATTTTTTGGGTTTTTTTTCCGTGCTTGGGAATTTTTTTTTTTTTTTTAAATTCCCCTCTAAAAATTTTTTTTTTTTCCCTCCCCCTTTTTTTTTTTTTTTTTTTTTTTTTTTTTGGTTCGAGGGAAAGTGGGGTTTACCAACCCCCACCTCCTCTTTTATGGGGGAAAGGAAAACGGTTTTTTTTTTTCTTACCCCCTTCCTATTTTTTTTTTTTTCAATTCCCCCTCCTTAACCCTTTTTTTTTTTTTTTGGGGGGGGGAGGGTTTTTTTCCCCCATTTTTTCTAGTGGTTTTTTTCTAACTTTTTTCAAACCTTTTTTTAAAGGTATAAAAATTTTTCCCCCCACTAGCCCCCCCCTCTCCCCCCCAGGGGAAAAGAAAAAACAAGCCCTTTTTCCGTTCGAGATAAACATTTTTTTCTACACAAAACTTGGTAAAAACCACATGAAAAAACCACTTTCCCCCCCATCCCTTGGAAAAAAACCCTAAAAATTTAAATTCCCTGTTACTCTCGCCCCCTTCATGTTGATTTATGCCTTGTTTATCACGTGGGCTGGAATTTTTTTAATTTCGGGGAAAAAAAAACAAAAAAGATAAAAGGCAAAAATTAACAATAACCCTAACAATGACCCAATAAATAACAATAACCCTTTTCCCACAATTGGGTTTTCGAAAAGACGTATGATTTTCCCCCACACCCTTTTAAACGCAGGGGTTTTTTAGAAACAACGGGAATTTCGCCCGAAGTTTTTTTGGGAAGCTCGCAAAGCCCCCGGGCCTTGTATTCCCCGGTTTTTTTTTCCCCCAAAGCGTCCCCCAAAAAAAACGACCTTCAACTCCCCAAAAACCCTTTCTCCCCTTTTTTCATACGCCCGCCCGCAAAACGTTTGTTTTTTTTTTCCCCCCGGGGGTTCCCCAGGGGGGAGGAGGTCCCTTTTTTGGGGGAAAAGGGGGGGGGGATTTTAAGTAATTTTCTTGGGGGTGGGGGGAAAAACTGCCCCCGTCCCCCCCCATTTTTTTTTTTTTCTCCCCTTTTTTTTTTTTTTCCCCCCCCAACTTTTTTTTTTTTTTTTTTTCTTTTTCCCCCCCTCTATATAAATGCCCAAAATAAAAATTTTTTACCCTAATAAAAAAAAATTCTTTCATATATAAAATATATCCTAAAATATAAATAATGTCCCCTACCTATTCCCCTACCTATATTAACTAACCTTTCCTTTTCATATTTAAAACATAAAATATCCCCAAAAAAATTAAAAACATATACATGCATTTAGATATGGTTTTAAAAATAAGGTATAATTTTTCATATATACAATAAACATTTTTTTAAAAAAATAAAAAATTTTTTATTATTTGGCATACTGGGGTTTTTTTAAAAAAACTCTTAACAACCCAGATTTCCCCAAAAACTGAAAAATTTTAAAGGGGGGGAGGGGTTTCCCCAATATTGTTTTGCATGGGCCTTTGCCAGTCCCCCCCGCACTTCATGTAAGAAAAACCCCCCCAACATTGGGGCGGCTTTTTTTTAAGTTTTTTCCCTTTAAAACGGGCCCCCCGGGGGGGAATCCCCCCAGGGGCCCCCCCCCCCCTTTCCCCCCGTACCTTTTTTTTGGTATGTTTTTTTTCCCCCCGGGCCAAAAAACCCGGGAAACCCGACCCCCGCGGCCCTTTTACCAACAAAAGAAAGGCCCCCAAGGCGGAAAAAGGAATTTTCAAATTTTTCAAAGGGAAAAAAAAAAATGGGGGGGATGGTTTTTTAATTATCCCCTTTTTTGGTAGGACCCCTTTAAAAAAAAAGGTTTTTTTTTTTAAAAATGGGGGCCCCCTGGAATACCCCAAAAAACCCCCCCCCGAAAAAATTTTTTTGGCAAAAAAAGGGTACAAAGGGAAAAAGAAAAGCGATTTAACCGAAGCCCCTTTTTTTCCTTATATAGATTCCCTTTCAGGGGATTTTAAACACAAAAAGGGCCCCTTTGTTCTTTCTTGGGTTTTTTTTTTTTTTTGTTCCTTCCCTTCTTTGCCCTTTTTTTTTACCCCCTTTTTTTTCATGATAGAAAAACACACACTGGGGGTATTTTCCCTCCCCCCCCCAAATCCATTTTTGAAAAAAATGTAATAACCCAAAACAAAAACCCCCAATAATAAAAAAGTCCGCCACAAACAAAAACATATAAAAATTTGGGGGCAAAAAAACCCAATAAAATTTAAAATTTTAACGAAAAAACCCTTTTTCATTTTCCAGTGTTAAAAAAAAAATTTAATTTTAAAATAATTTTTATTATTATATATATTTATTAAAAATTTAACGTTTAAGTATCTTGCAAATGCCCCTGAAAATTTTTCGAAAAATAATGTTTTGCTTTTTTAAAAATTAAAAAAACCAATTTTTTTAAAAACAAATCTTTATTTTTAGAAAACTTTTTTTATCTCCCAGCTGGAAGTAAACCCCCTTTTTTTGCTAGCTCCCCACTAAATTAAAAAACTTTTTATATGCAAAATATAGAACAGACCATACAGAAAAAAAAACCCCAAAAAAATTTTTTGGGTTTAAAAAAAAACAGACGTAAAAAAAAGGAAAAAAGATAAACAATATATTAGTAAGAAAATAGACAAAACGTAAAAATTTGTTTCCCCCTTTACAACACCAATATATACAAAACACCAAAAAAAAAACCCTTTTTTTTTCGAAGACGGGGAGAAAAGTGGGGCCTAATGCTGGTGGTCCCCCCCTTTTGGAAAAAATCCCTCTCGCCCTCCATGGGCATCCTTTATTATACCCAATCCCTTTCCCAACGCCCCCCCCCTTTTGGGCCCCAGCCCCCCCCCCCCCCTTTTTCTTTACCCAACCTACCCCCCCAAACCACTCCCCCCCCCCCCAAAACCCCCCCCCAACCCCCCTTTTTTTTCCCTTTTTCCCCCCACCCTCCCCATCGCCCCCTTTTTTTCCCCCCAGATCCAGTTTTTTCCCTTTTTTTTTTTTTTTTCTCTCATTCATTTTTTTTTTAAAACGTGTTTTTTTTCCCCCTTTTTTTTTTTGGGACTTGAGGGTAAAAACCCCCTGAGGGAAAGGAAAAGGGGGAGGAAAAAATACTTTAACATAAAACAAAAAGCTCAAAAATTCCCCCTAATGTAACGTACAAAAAAGTACCAACCCCATACCCCTGCCATAAAAAACCGAAAATACAACACAAAAAAACTCCCACCCCCCCCCACACAAAAAACACCCACAACAAAGAAACAACACACAATTTTGAAAAACCCGGGGATCGCCCCCCGGGAAAAGTTTTTTACCCTGGCGATGACCCCCACCCACATTTTTTCCCCCGGCTTGTACCCGACGCAGCCCGAAAAAAATTTTTTTGGTAGAAAATGGGTTTTTTAGACTTTGGGGTTTTGGCCCAAATTGGGGGGCCCCGGGGGAGGGTTTTTCCCCCGTGGGGAACCCCCTTTTTGGCCCGGGGGAAAACGCCCTTTTTTTTTTTTTTGGCCAATGTGACATGTTATGGCAGGGGAAGTTGAGTTAATAGGTGACATTGGCGACTGTAACGTTTTTTTTTGGCAGGGAAAAACTCTTGGCAGGAGGGTTGAGTAGGTTGGAAATTCCGGAAAGAAGGGGAGCCCTAGCCAACCTTGAAATATTTGGCAGAGTGGAGTCTTCACTGGCTGCTTGTTGGCCAGGGGAAACCGGTTACCACAGTAACGGCAGTCCCCACACAAAGCACTCTGCTGGTTGGGTCCCTGTGGTGATGTGTGGCGTTAGTTTCAGCCATGCTTTTATCCTTGTTAAGCCCAACTCTCGCTAAAAATATATAGGGCTACAATGTGCCAAACAAGACTTGGGAAAAGATATAGTATTCATAGGCCGTCACTTCTTTTTTTTTTTCAATAATTTAATTATTTTTTTTGTATGGGTTTTCCGTATAAAGAAATAATCCCTCCAAAATGAACGTTTGGGCCCGTCAAGCGGTTTAAAAAAAGGAAGTAAAGGGCCATGGATAGTGGTGGCCAATGTTTTTACTCTGTAAAAAAAAAAAAAAAATGCAAAACCCTCAACGGAGAACCAAGGATGTCCCTGTTGGGGTGAGTGGCGCCAGGTAAACGTCCCATACTGATTATGGCTTCTAAAAAATCACCTCAGCTTCCCCACTGACTAAGGCAAGTTCGTCCAGACAGTTTCAACCCTTCTCTCCTCCCCTGTAGGACCGTCGCCTGTCCCCCCCCTTGTAGGATTCCCAAGGGGGTACACATACACACGTTTCGTACTGTCCTTAATACATTTTATTCAGTGGAATCGAGCCCCTTGTGTGTAGTAGGGGGTTTTTTTTTGCCCATGAGTTTTTTTAATAAAAAAAAAAAAAAAATAATAAATAATAATAAAAAAAAAAAAAAAAAAAAAAAAATAAAAAATTACATAAATAAAATAAAATAATAATAATAATAAAAATAGATATATAAATAAATAAATAATTTTTTTTAAAATAAATCATTCTATAGGTGCAATGAAAAAACAACTTATTAAAAAATGTATATAATACAAAAACAACTATAAAAAAATGGTGAAAAAAAAAAAAGTAATGAGATGTAACGAAAAAACAAAATTAATAAATTGGTGAAAAAAAGAAAATCAAAACAAATGCACAAGATTGGTATTTAAAAACGAAAAAAAATTGTACAAAATATTTAAAAAAATGTATAACAAAAAATTGAAGAATTGAAATTTAAAA
>NW_023653388.1:0-12500 GCF_015228065.2 Penaeus monodon
CCCATGGCTCGGGTGCTGATCCCAGCAGCGAAATAGCCTCCTTCTCTGGGACTTTGCTAGAAAATAAGGATCTCGGGCTCCTGATACCAGCGCTCCAACCTGCATCGCTGGACTTGGTACAGCGATACGGGCACAGTGGCCAAGGAGATTGACCACATTCTTGTTTAGCACGAGATGGAGGATCCTTCAGAACTGCAGGGTTTACCGGAGTGCCGTGTTCTGTGGTTCCGACCATAGACTGGTTGTGGCAACTCTTCAGATCCACTTCAGAACACTCCATCCCTCCAGTGCCCACCCTAGGGTGTTTCATCTGGACAAACTGTGGGGGGAGGAGTGTACCCAGAGGTTTTCACCATGACAGTCTCAGACCAATTCACAGAACTCAACAACCTGACGGACCATATATGGGCAATTTTGACCTGGAAAGTGCATTGGGAGAGGAAGGACTTTATGAAGACACCCATGTTTCCACGTATGCCTAGAGAGGACAATTGTTGGAGAATATGGTACCGCCATGTCGTATCATATGCTTTTTCTAAATCAAAAAATATAGCTAATACGGATTCATGGCGTGCAAATGCAGATGTAATATATGTCACAAAATGAGCAAGGGGTCAGCTGGGGCTTCTGGCACGGCAAAAACCGAATTGGGAAGGAGAGAGAAGATTGTGAGATTCAAGATACCACATTAAGCGGAAGTTCACCATTCGTTCTAACAGTTTGCACAAGCAGCTAGTTAGTGTGATGGGGCGATAGTCTTGAGGGAGGGTACCCGATTTATTGGGTTTCAGGAAGGGAAGGATAAGAGCTTCTCGCCAATGTGAAGGAAAATTTCCTGATGTCCATATGTGGTTGTAAATTTTTAATAGGAAGGATAAGGAAGAAGATGGGAGTTGCCGGAGCATACGGTAGTGCATACGTCAGGGCCTTCATGAGTGTTGCAGCACGATTGTAGGGCAGCAATGAGTTTCAGAGGAAGAAAATGGAGCATTATAGGACTCAGCTGAGGATGGGGTGAAGGTAATAGGGGTACGATCTCTGGTGGTCTTAATAGAAGAGAAGTGTGGAGAAAGGTGAGAACCACTACTGACCTGGCTGAAATAATCACCCAGTTCATTAGCGACTTGGAGAGGATCAGAAATGAGGGTATCTCGAATATGGAGGACGGGGGCAGGATGGGGGGGATGTTTGCCTGATAGTTTATGGATTCGGCGCCAAACATTTGAGATAGATGTAGAGGATGTAATTGATGAAACATAATTTCGCCAGCTATTTGTTTTACTATTCCGGATTGTACGACGAAGACAGGCAGATGCTCTTTTAAAGGAGATAAGGACTGATAGTTGATTTGGAGTACTTCTTTTTTAGCGGTAACTGTTCCAAGCTGCACGTTTTAAAGCGAAGTGCTTTAGTGCAATCAGAATTCCACCGTGAAACACATTTGGAGGTATATGGTCTTGAGGTTCGAGGGATAGCTGTATGTGCAGCTCTTAAGACTGTATTTGTGAAACACTGTATCATTTCTGAAATGGAGGTGAGGGAGGATGGAGGGGTATGAATAACAAGAGTGAAGTGAAAGTATGCCATCGGCTCTATCAAAGCACCAGCATGGGGAGTTAGGAAGTGGTACGTATGAAGTAGGAGAAAGGAGAACTGGAAAGTGGTCACTATAGGGGAAGTGGTCTAAGACTGACCAGTGGAAATCTAAATGAAGAGAAGGGGAGCATAGAGAGAGGTCAATGCAATGAAAAAGATTGTCGTGTATCAAATGTGTGGGGCGATCTGAATTTAAAATATTAAGGTCAGCTGTGGAGAGGAAGCTCCTCAGAGATCGGCCTCGGGAGTTTGTGATAGAACCCACCCCAAAGAGTGTGGCGGCAGTTAAAGTCACCAACTATGAGGAAAGGTGGTTGAAGTTGGGAAATTAGATTTTCAAAAGAAACAAAGTCAATGGGGTGGGAAGGGGAGAAGTAGACTGAAATCACTGTGATCCAACGATGAAGGAAGATACGAATAACTGTGCAAGGGACATTGGTTTGAAAGGGAGGTGTGACATAAGGTGTTTTCTGATTGATAAGTATGGACGAGACATAAAGGGAATGTGGGGAAGAGACAAAATGATAATTGGGGATTGGTATTGGAGGATGTGTAAGAAAGGTCTCTTGAAGGCATACTATAGATGGTATAAGAGGAAAGGATATGACGAAGGTCAGGTCAGTGGGAGCGGAAACCGCGAATATTCCAATGAAGAATAGTTATACTTTAGTGATATAGATTGTAGTACGTGTTGGAGATTTTGAGGGTGAAGCAGCTAGAGGGTGGGATAAGGATTGAGAGGTCTGAGATGGGAGAGGTGTGGGAGTTGGTGTTCTACTAGGAGGGGTATTAGGAGATGGAGGGTCTGAGGAAGGGGATACTTGTGACATAAGGGATTCACGTGTGTATCCAGGAGGGAGTGGAAGGGATAGAGGGGATGGTGGGAGGGTTAATGTGGGGGGGGTTTTGGGTCGGGGGGGATGAGCTGTGTTGGGAGGGGGTAGAAGGATAGGGTGTAGGGGGATATCGTTAGGAGGAGGATGGATATCAGCAGTTACTTGGAGTGTGGAAGGAGCAGGAGTTTGAAGATTTGGAGTTGAGTGTCAGTTTTCATTAAGTAATCTTGAAAATTTTCAATAGTTTCTTCTGAGGAGTTGGTTGGGAAGTTTTGGGGATAAAGGATTTCTTGTTAGGGGGGAAGAGAGGACTGGTGTCTCAAGCATAGGGGAAAAGGAAGGTGGAGGTGATTGTGTGGTAGGGAAGAAGAGGGGGAGTTAGATGTAGGGGGGGTGGGTTTAGGAGAATTAGTAGAATGAGCAGTATTACTGGAGTAAGGAGTAAGAGAGAAACCACGTCGACGTGCTTCCTGTCTGGCTTCACGTAGTGTGAGTCCAAGTTTGAATCTGAGAGTTGCTACCTCAGACTCAAATTTGTAGGTGGGACAGCCCCTATAAAATACATTATGGGGGCCGCCACAGTTGGCACATGTGCGTGATTGTGCAGAGCAGTTAGATTGGGAATGGCCAGGTTGGGCACATAGTGGGCATCTGGCTGTGGAACGGCAATGTTTGGCTGGGTGTCCTAGACGCCAACAATTTTGGCACTGACGTGGAGGAGGTTGGTATGGATGAACAGGGAGGGATTCTCCCCCTATGTAGACGTTAAAGGGAAGGTCATGCCTATGGAAGGTAATTTTGGCTATGTTAGTGGGTTTCTTTCGATGACCTCTGGGGGGAATGGAGTAGCATTGTACTGATGTTGCATCATAGTCTGTGAGACAGGCAAGTAGGTCTTCTCCACAATCTGACCAATCTTTGTCATAGATTGGGCAATTTGCTGGGGAGATTGAAACTGTTCCGGTGCAAGTATTGAGGGTTGGATGGGGTTCTGCAAGGATGGGGTTACCATATAGGTCAGTTAGTTTTGTTAATGCTATAGCTTGGTTTTCGGATGTTACTGTGACAAGACGGGAGCGGTCGGGTCGGCTACGGAAAGAGACTTTACCTACTTGTTTTTGGAGACATTGTTGGAAGAGAAGGGTGTTGTCAGAGTAGGGAGCTGTGGGAGGGATCACGAAAAATCGGTCCCATTTGGCTGCGCTAAAGAGAGTATTCAAGATTGTTGTAGAGATAGGGGTAGTAAGAAGGGCGGGGCGTGACGAAGATGGAGTAGTGTTGAGAGAGGTAGTGTTATGGAGAGGTGGGCAATAAGGCTGTAAGGTATTAATAAGGGAGGATGGGGTGGTTGATGTTGGAGGTTGTGGGGGTAGAGGTGTTGAAGTTGAGCATGCTGGAGAGTGGAAATGTTCCTTAAGGGTTGATTGTTGGCTACTGTACTAGTAGGTATTGATGAGGTGGTAGTTATTGCAGTGTTCGGAGCCGTGGTCAAAGGAGAGCCTGTGGTCAGGGAATCGGGTGGGTTTACATCGTTGGGGCTATTTGATAAAGGGGCAAGCCTCATTGCCCTTAATAGTGGGGATATGTTTTCATTACTGGCCATGGTAAGCCTGGATTATGTTGGGGATAAAAACAGTCCACCCCTCAGGGTCCCTTGAGGGTAAGGGCTAGGTAACTAAATCAGGGGAATACCGTGCCCATGGCTCCCTCAGGCCGTTCAGGACTGGCACAAAGTCAGCCTTTCATCCTTTCAGCACGGCTCTCCACCTTAGGAGGTGGATAGCAGAAGGGTTTGGTGAAGGGACAGAAACGAAAAGTGGGAAGGAAAAAAAGACCATGCAAAATTAGTTGAGTCGAGGCTGAGTCCCAAGGTGGGGAGTTCCCCATCATTGGGTCCCAGTCTCCGCCTCCTAAGCCCCCCACGACAACAACGGGCAAGGGTTTGGGGGGGGATTAGAAATACATAAATCAAAGAATTTACAGAGTATAAACCTTCCAGACATGAGCGCACGAAAACCTGACTGCTGCGACCTCCCACTCGTCGTTCGTATGATTGTTGCCGTGACCTTGGATAGTTTGAACCTGCCCGATGCTGTGTTTACATTATTCTCCATTGCAATGTATGTATTAAAAAAATGGAAGCACCAAGATTTTCAAGAAAGTTCCATTATATAGATTTAATGTATTCCATTTGAATATAGAGGTAATGTATTTTCATGTTAAATTAAAAATAGTTTAAACAGGAAATTTTAATATTAATTTACTTGAAGGAGATATGTTTTCCGTTTTTCTAATAAAACATTAGCAGTGGTAGACATCATATTTCAATCTAATAGAAATCTAATATTCTTTTCATTTATCTAAATTTCAATATATATATATATATATATTTTATATATATATATATATATATATATATATATATATATATATATATATATTATATATGAAGGTATTATATTTTGGGTTAACGCAAACGTCTTACCTGAGAAAATATGATCAAGTTACAATACACAGATGTGACCTTAACTACCGAGTTTCGTATATCACCCAAGGGTCGGACAAAGACGCGTCCCAGGCAGTACCCGCGAATTTGACCTTTCTGGAGAATCTGATCATTTCCGCTTCATAGGAAAATCACCCTCAAAGGCCGATCGAAGGGCGGACCTAGAATTGCGACGATCCGCAGCCAAGCCAATCAGGAAATAGCGACCTAAGCTGACACTTGGATCAACCACACCTATTTTTCTGTAAGACGGTCATCGCCCCACCTAGCGAGCCGACCCGAGTTATAATGACGGTAGCAAAGACACACTTGGTCTACTACCGACCTCGACTTTTCACACCAACCTCCAATTATCTGCACCCACGAATTGTGTACCAGTGCTAATCTTGATCTTTATTTCCAGAGTCATTTCTTGTCACATATATATTATATCGTGTCTATATACTGTGATTATTGAAGTTATAATATATTGTTATCGTATCAGCTTCTGTTTGACACCAACCTTTTATTTCTCTATGTGTGGATATTAGAGTAATCTTATACCCATCACATAATCTGGTGGAATCGAAAGATAAGAACCTCACGTTTTTTTTTCGCAATAACTGGTACAATAGCGTACCACCATCGCGAATATTTTTCAGTGTCTTTCACAGCAACAGCGCATCAAGTTGGAAAAAGGTCCAAGACATCGATTATGAAGGTTAGTGCCGGCTAAGGTCGATATCCCTCGTGTCATTTTTCTTAATCTTGATTGTTTTTCCCACCCTCGTGTTGTGCCTTGTGTTACCCACTTTCTTTTTTCGTTCTCATTCCTCTACATTGTGAAGTGACCAAATCTCTTTCTCGCGTCTATTCATGAGTGAATTACGAAGTGGTAAAATATTCAGGAATCTCAGAGAAACTAGCGAAATTTTCTTCGGGTTGGATAATTTAACTTCGCATTCTCCCTCCCGCCCCGTTTCCCGATCACCTCTGACTTCCCCCATTAACCCCTCAACTGCTAATTCCACCACTGACCCCCCCTCAGACCTGACCCCTTCCCAACCCCCCTTCTCAAACATGACGTTTCAACCCCATCAGACATTCAATATCGTACAGAAATTTGATGGCTCGTCCATTCCGGTTGAAGATTTCTTGGAAAATGTTGAATCTATGATTATTCAAGGTGGAATGTCTAGAGATGACCCTTCTTTCGGCAATAAATGCGTAAACGCGGCTGAAACACGTTTAGAGCTGACCTCAGCGAAAGTACGAAACGCGATTAACGCCTTCAAGACATTGCCATCCGATTTGCGCAGTTGGAGTTATTTCAAAGATATTATTAGATCTTCGTTCAAATCCTTAGATGTAAGTCATCATATTCAGTTCGCGAGACTTATTCATTTAAAGCCTGCTTCTTTGTCCGAAGAAGACATTCGATATTTTATCAATCAGCTTCGGGTTCAAGTTTCAAAATGGGTTAAGAGTATCCCCACAACCATGATTCACACATCAAGTCCTTGTTCAACGAACATCACGTCTCCTCCATGACGTATATGGTGAAATCTATCCTAGTTGCTTCGTTACCTACTTCTGTACAAGAGAAAGTTTGGGAACCTTGTGAGGATACCGATTTACTAAAGTTACCCGGCGAATTTGCTAAGTCAATCAGAGAGAAGGCTCCCACTGTATCGGTCAATGCAGGCATTCACACTACTAAGGCAAACACGACCACACAAGACAACACACCCTTGCGTAACACAAACAAAAACAAACAACCAAACGACAAACCACAACGCAACCCAAACCCACGGTTCCACAACAATGACATGAGACCACAACAGTCCAAACACAACTCCGCTCACAAACATAATACGGGACATAAGACTCATTTTCCCCGTCATCTAACTCACCTCATGTTCCCAGACGTACACAATCTTGTGTCACAAACTGGGCACCGGACAGGGACCAGTGTTTCAACTGTTGTGCAAAAGGTCACGGTGCCGACTCATTGCTCCAGCAACTCCAAGCAAACCGCCATTTTTTAGGGAAAAGACAAAAACACCCAGACACGGCAACACTACAAGCACAATACCGGTAACACATCACATTGTCTCAACTAGTTGCATCCCTAATAATATCACTCAGCCGCCAGTGCTTCCATCTATATTAAGTGGCAAACCTGCATATTTCTTCTTAGACACGGGATCTTCTTGTTCTGTGGTCTCGTTGGATACTTTGCGGAATTTCGGATTATCATTAGATTTGCAACCGAGTCAAACCACCATTTGCGGGATAACAGGAGATAAGGTATCAGCTTTAGGCAACAAAATCCTTAACATTTCTCTTGGTAGTGAAATTTTTGCTCACAAGTTTGTCGTAGTAGAATCTAATTTTACCCCGGGACACCTCTTGTTGGGTCAGGAATTTCCCTCCACCCTCGGAGTAATAACATTACTTTTAATGGTCAGAATTACCTGTTACGGACCTCTTCACACCCGCAAGGACAATCTATGAAGTCCCACATGACCATAGTCACCCCTTCTCTGCACCTCACTCTCCTTCCTCTCCTCTTTTCTGCCACTGCAACACCATCTTCCCCTGATGAGCAGAGCTCTGATCATGTTCTGAAGCAAAATTTATATTTTCATGAAGGATATGATATTTTAAATAACTCATTTAAAGAATTCCCAAGCATACTGCCAACCAAGGACCGTCCTATCGGAAAAACAACATTGCTTCAACACTCGAGCCTGATGCTAAGCCTTCATACATACCAAGTTATAAGATCCCTCATTCAAAGCGACAGGCCTTGGAAAAGGAGGTTAAAACAATGTTAGACATGAATCTTATTCAACCAAGCAATTCACCCTGGGCCTCCCCCCTCCTCCTTGTTCCAAAGGATAATTCTTTCCGCCCAGTGGTTGACTATCGCAGGTTGAATAAAGTAACAGTGCCAGAACCCTTCCCAATTCCTAATCTTAGATTGTTGTTGCAAGACATTGGCTCTAATAATAAGATTTTTTCAACTATTGACCTTGCTAAAGGCTTCCTGCAAGTCCCTATGGCTCCTGAGAGCGTGCCATATACGGCTTTTCTGACTCATATGGGACACTTTGAATTTTTAGTATGCCCTTTTGGCCTTCGCAATTCCCTCTTACATTTAGCAGATTAATGTCACTTGTACTATCAGGATTAATTAATGATTAGGTCCTCGTGTATTTAGATAATATTTAATTTGCTCACCCTCCCTCTCTGAACACGAGAATAAATTGCGTCAGGTTTTCAATAGGCTATCAACTGCAGGATTAACTATTCAACCTAGCAAGTGTCAGTTCTTCAAATCTAAGTTAGATTTCTTAGGCCATACCTTGTCATCTAAAGGTATTGCACCTGATGATTCAAAAGTTAAAGCCATTGCCGACTTTCCAACACCTAAGAACCAAGGAATTGAAATCATTTTTAGGCCTTTCAGGTTTTTACAGGCCGTTCATTCAAGGTTACGGGTCCATCGCGACATCGCTTAATCATCTCCTTGAAAAGGATTCTATTTGGCAGTGGACAGACGAGGAAAAAGCCGCATTTACAACTCTTAAGTCGCGACTAATTAAGGCTCCACTCTTAGCCTTCCCCGATTTCAGCTTGCCTTTTGTCTCCACCACTGATGCCTCAAACCTCGGGCTCGGAGCAGTACTCCACCAGAAACATGGCCATTCTGGGAGAACGCAGCTCATTGCTTTTGCAAGTCGCGCCCTCAATTCAGCGGAGAAATGCTATCATACGACGGACTGTGAACTACTAAGTATCACTTGGGCCATCGTCACTTTCGAGAGCTAATCTTGGGATATCAGATAGAAGTGCACATTGATCATTCCCCCCCTCACGTCCATATTTAAAGGTAGGGACCCTCATGGACGACGCGACCGCGCAATGGACATACTAGCAAAGTTTGACGTCACCATTGTTTATTTACCCGGGAAGCAAAATGTCGTTGCCGACACGCACGCTTCCCTCACTGACGCTCACAACCTACTTGAATCTAGCTCCTCGCCCACCTTTGCCTCCCGCAAGGTGAAATTCTCTGACATTGCACTGATCTTGGTAAATACTGCCGCGCCTACCGTTGAGGATCCTTCGGAGGACGAGATCCGGCCTGCACATGTTAACGGTCGCCGTTCCGACCCCATTCATTGTTACCTCCCCGGTCTTGGCTGCTCCAGCCGTACCTCCCATGGGCCCCCGCCGGAGGACGAGATCCGGCTAGCGCAACGTAATGATAATCTGTACGGTCCTTTAATTCAAGCCTTAGAAAGGAATGAAAGACTTCCCCCTAGCAGACATGTTCGAGTAAGTCAATTGTACCTCGATGCTAACGGTCTACTTTGCTACAAGTCTCGATATAGGACAAGAAAGCTCAAGGCATCTCGTAAACTTGTAGTTATTCCTGAATCTCTTGAAGGTCGAATCCTTCCTCTTTTCCATGAATCGAAAGAAGCTGCACACTGTGGTAAGTATAAGGCAATTCACTTAGCCCAGCAACGCTTCTTTTTCCCACACCTCATTAGCAAAGTTGCTAAGCATGTTCAGTCTTGTAAGCAATGCCCATATTACAAGGGAAATACCAATGACCCAGCCCCTGCATTGAAATATGACATTCCAGACTTTCCTTTCCAGAAGGTCTCTTATGACACATTGTCAGGTTTTCTACCTTCTCGCAATAGAAATTGTTATATTTTATTCTTCATTGATAACTTCACTCGTTTTTGTGAACTAGTCCCCGTGCCTAACAAATCAGCTAATGTTGCACATGCTTTCCACGACTTCTGTCATAGATATTCAGCCCCCATGTATTTTTCTACTGACAACGGGACTGAATTTCATGACAAGGTCATGGATAAGTTATGTGATATCATGAATGTAACTCGTGTTAACATTCTCCCTTACCGCCCACAAAGTAATGGTATTACAGGGAGGCTCAACTCCTCCATCCTCTCATTAATGAGATCGCTTGTTGATGCGACATCGGACATATGGGATGAATCACTATTGACAATCTAGTCTTGTATTAATAGTACATTCCATTCTTCCTTAGGTGATACCCCACATTTTCTTTTATATGGAATGGATAAAAGACTACCCTATGACCTCTTTGATGAAAATCAAGTTCCTTCATATAATGATAATTATGCTGAATATCTTTTAAATAGAAACAAGTCAATCTTTCAGACCACAAAGAAGCATTTGACTAATTCCAGAGATAAAATACTGTCATTTCAACACAAAGTTGCCCGCCACAAGGACATTGAAGTTGGAGCACTAGTATTTAGAAAAGTCAACCAGCAACTCAATATTAAGTCAAAGCTTGCTCCTAGATTTGAAGGTCCATTTAGAGTAATTAATGTAAAGAACAACAAGGCCTACATTAAATGCATACAGTCAGGTGAACAATCTTGGTCTCATTTCGACGTCCTAAAGCTTGCTCACAGGTACTATTCTCCCCGGCCGACGATCACTAATTGATTTTTATCTTCCAGATCTTACTACTCTTGGGTTTATCATTCTTCACTTTGTCGTCTGAATCCGACAGCCATGCCCTACCCCCTAGGCTTCGCGCAGTACCAGGAGCCTTCGTTGAGGACCTTGGGCTAATCTTACCAAGTGACAATTAATAAGATTATAAATAATATTAACTCAATAACCAACTCGTTTATTTCAGCAACAGCAGGCAAAGTGCTTCCTAGTCTCATTACTCCACATGACTTACGCCCTATTCTCCACAATATCTCCTCTGCTAATGTTAAGCCTCTTTTTCCTCTAAAGCGACGAATTCACTTCTACTCTACTCTAAAATCTTACCTCACAGTTTCCGGCCTCTCTGTACTTATTCCACTCTCCCCTGGAACTACCTTCAAGGCTTATTTCATTCACCCATTCCCATACAAAACAAATAACACCTTCACTTTAAACACACAACATTCACTCATCCTAAGATCCCTTCACGGCCAGGCTATTTCTTTCCCACCAGCAGATTTCTTAGATAACTGTGCAAAGACCACTCCTCGCACATTTGTTTGCACTTCATCGCCTCTGGCACTTGACACAAATATGCCATCTTGCTCCAGGGCGCTCATTACAAGCCATAACATTATAGGTCAGTGCACTTTCTCTGAAATTCGTGGTTCGGTTAGGCCGTTTCTTCTCTCATTTCCCGACATTACCTTATTATTTTACTTCAAGGCTACTACAACTACAGTTATGTGTAACAAGCATAACCCTGATGTTGTTCTACAAGGTACTTTTGTTCTTCAAGCCTCATGTGAACTGACTTCCTTATCCTTATTTATTCCAGCCACCCATACATACACAAGGAAGATTGCAATGAATACCTCCTACCTGCAACCCATGTCAGTGTCATTGCCATCCTATAACATTTCTCTTCCTAGTATAATCTCTCAACAGATGCCTACTTTGCAACAGTTTGATGCATTTACCCCGCTCAGCCCGTTCTACGCCAACTACATTTATCTCGTATACGTTACCGTCGCCAGATTGTGTATGTTGCCAATAACCCTGGGAGCGTGCTATTGCATCACCTACAGGCGAGTTGCAAGGAAAACAAGCAAAGTAATACCTACCCATGATTCTGTTGCATATACCAGTAACCCTCATGTCATATAATATTATAAGAAAAAAAAATCAAAACCAATAAAAAAAATTAATAAACAAGTAAAAACATTTTGATATAATATTCGACATATTACTAACTTACGTTGTTTTTTCTTGTTGCACGAACTATTTTCATTTTCAAATCTCGAACTATGCCTTCCACCCTACGTCCCCACTTACCTCTCTAAAGCCATGTAAGGCGCCAGGTACTTGTACTTTTTCAAGCTACGATATTGACGGATGCAGAAGGGCACACCTCCCAGGTGTGTTAGACCTGTAACTTCCGGAGCTGATCTCGAGGCCTGCCATGCTGCACAACCGTGTAGTACTGTGCATCAATCAAGACTGCCAGATGTTTGCTGTCTCTTCGTATATCACTCTTATAGAGTTCCTCTTATTAAGGAACTCTTACCCTCAGTTAAGTATAAAGCTTCCTACTTTATTTCTTACCAAATCGGGACGATTTGGGGTAGCATGGTAGAGCGATATGAAAATATTATATTTAGGGTTAACAACGCAAACATCTGACCTGAGAAAATATGATCGTTACAATACACAGATGTGACCTTCTTAACTACCGGGTTTCGTATATCACCCAAGGGTCGGACAAAGACGCGTCCCAGGCAGTACCCGCGAATTTGACCTTTCTGGAGAATCTGATCATTTCCGCTTCATAGGAAAATCACCCTCAAAGGCCGATCGAAGGGCGGACCTATGAATTGCGACGATCCGCAGCCAGCCAATCAGGAAATAGCGACCTAAGCTGACACTTGGATCAGCCACACCTATTTTTCTGTAAGACGGGTCATCGCCCCACCTAGCGAGCCGACCCGAGTTATAATGACGGTAGCAAAGACACACTTGGTCTACTGACCTCGATTGCTCACACCAACCTCCAATTTATCTGCACCCACGAC
>NW_023653388.1:17500-30495 GCF_015228065.2 Penaeus monodon
TCTCTCTCTCCTCTCTCTCTCTCTCTTCCCCCCGCCCCCCCAGCCCCCCCCGCCCCCCCCCCCCCCCCCCCCCACCCCCCCCCGACCCCGCCCACCCCCCCCCCCCCCCCCCCCCACCCCCCCCCCCCCCCCCCCCCTCTCTCCTTCACTTCCCCCCCCCTTATATATCTCCTTCTCTCTCCTCCCTCGCTCTCTCTCTCTCCTTCTCTCTCTCTCTCTCTCTCTGTCTTCTTCCCTCCCCTCTACTCTCACTCTCTAACTCTTCCTCTATCGTCTTCTCTCTCTTCTCTCTCTCCCCTCTTATCTCTGCCCCTCTCTCTCTCTCTCTCTCTCTCCGCTCTCTCTCGTCTTCTCTCCTCTCTCTCTCTCTCCTCTCTTTTTCTCTCTCTCTCTGCTCTCTGTCTTGTGCTGTGTGTGGTGTGTTGTGTGTGTTGTGTCTGTCTGGTGTCTCTCTCTCTTCTCTCGGTCTCTCCTCTCTTCTCTCTCTCTCTCTCTCTCTCTCTTCGTCGCCTCTCTCTCCCCTCCCTCTCTCTCTCTCTCTCTCTCTCTCTCTCTCATCCCTCTCTATCATCTCTCTCTGTATGCCTATGTTCTCTCTCTCTCCTCTCTCTCGCTCTATCTCTATCTCTCTCTCTACTCTCACATCTCTCTCTCCATCTCTCTCTCTCTCTCTATCTCTCTCTTATCTCTCTCTCTCTCTCTCTCTCTCTCTCTCTATCTCCTTGTTCTCTCCTCTCTCTCTCTCTCTCTCTTCTTCTTCCTCTCCCTTATCTCTCTTCTCTCATCTTCTCCTCTCTCTCATCCATCTCTCTCCTCCTCTCGCTCTCCTCTCTCTCTCACTCTCTGTCTCCCCCCCCCCCCCCCACCCCCCCCGCCCCCCCCCCCCCCCCCCCCCCCTCCCCCCCCCCCCTCCCCCCCCCCATCTCTCTCTCTCTCTCTCTCTCCTCTCTCTCTCGCCTCTCTCATCTCTCTCTCTTCTCTCTCTCCTCTCCCTCCTACTCTCTCTCTCTCTCTCGCTCTCTCCTCTCTCTCTCTCTCTCTTCTCTCTCTCTACCTTTCTCTTCTCCCCACCCCCCCCCCCCCCCCCCCCCCCCCCCCCCCCCCCCCCCCCCCCCCCCCTCCCCCCCCCCTCCCCCCCCCTCTCTCTCTCTATCTTCTCTCAGCTCTCACTCTCTCTCTCTCTCTCTCCTCTCCCTCTCTCTCTCTCTCTCTCATAGGTCTTCTCTCTCTCCCTCTCTCTCTCTCTCATATCTCTTTTCTCTCTCTCTCTCTCTCTCTCTTCTCTCTCTCTCTCTCTCTCTCTCTCTCTCTCTCTCTCTCTCTCTCCTATCTATCTCTCTCTCTCTCTCTCTCTCTCTCTCTCTCTCTCGCTCTTGTGTCTCCTCTCTCTTCTATCTCTATCTCTACTCTCTCTCTCTCCTCTCTCTCTCCTCTCCCTCTGTGTGATGTGTGTGTGTGGTGTCTCTCTCTCTGTACATCTCTCATCTCTCTCTCTCTCTCTCTTCTCTCTCGTCTCTCTCTCCTCTCTCTCTCTTCTCACTAGCTCGCTCGCTCGACTAGCTCGCTCTCTCTCTCTTCTCTCTCCCCTCTCTCTCTCTCGCTCTCTCTCGCTCTCTCTCTCTCTCTCTCTCTCTCTCGTCTCTCTCCCTCTCTCTCTCTCTCTCTTCGCTCTCTCTCTTTATCCTTCTCTCTCTACTCCCTCTCGCCCTCTCTCTATGCCCTATCTCCCTCTCTCTCTCTTCTCTATCTATCCTCTCTCTCTCTCTCTCTCTCTCTATCTATATCTGTCTGTGTGTGTGTGTGTGTGTGTGTGTGTGTGTGTGTGTGTGTGTGTGTGTGTGTGTGTGTGTGTGTTTCTGGTGTCTAATCTCTATCTATCTATCTCTACTCTCTATCTCTCTCTCTCTCATATCTCTATCTCTCTCTCTCTCTCTATCCTCTCTATATAAAAAAAAATCTATCTCTCTTCTCTCTCGTCTACTGTCTCTTCTCTCTCTCGAGCCCTCTCTCTCTCTCTCTCTCTCTCTCTATCTGTCTACTCCCTCTCTCTCTCTCTTAATCTCTCTCATCTTCTTCTCTCTCTATCATCTACCTCTCCCTCTTCTGTCTGTCTGTCTATATCTCTCTTATCTTCTCTCTCTATCCTCTATCTCTTTCTCTCTCCTCTCTCTCTCTCTCCTCTCTCTCTTCGCTCTCTCTCATAATACTCTCGCTCATCTCTCTCTCTCTCGACGCTCTGTCTCTCTCTCTCTCGCTCTCGAGCTCTCGCTCGTCTCGCTCTCTCTCGCGCTCGAGTCATCGCCTCGTATACCTCGCGAGCGCTCGATCCTGCGACTCGCAGCGAAGTCGATCGCTCTCCCTCTATGGTCGCACCCCCCCCAACCCACACCCCACCCCCCCCCACACCCACCCCCCCACCTCCACCCACCCAGCGGGCTGCGCGAGCTCTCTCTCTCTCTCTCTCTCTCTATATCTCTCTCTCTCTCCTCTACGTGCTATCTCTCCCGCTCTCTTCTCTCGTGGTCTCTCTCTCTCTCTCCTCTCTCTCTCCTACTCTCTCTCTCCTCTCCTCTCTCTCTCTCTCTCTCTCTCTTTCTCTCTCTCTGATCGCTCTCTCTCGTCTACTCTCTCTCTCTCTCTCCTCTCTCTCTCTCTTCTCTCTCTCTCTAATCTCTCTCCGCTCCTTCCTTTACTCTATGGTGTCTCTCTCCTCTCAGCTCTCTCTGTCTCTCTCTTCTCTCTCACTCCTCGCTCTCTCGTTCTCTCTCTCCTATCTCCATCTCACCTTCTCTTCTCTCTCCTCTGTGTGTGTGTGTGTGTGTGTGTCTGCTCTCTCTTTCTTCTACTCTCTCCTCTCTCTCTCTCTCTCTACTCTCTCTCTCTCTCTCTCTCTCTCTCTCTCTCTCTCTCTCTCCCTCCCTCCCCCCCCCCGCCCCCCCCCCCCCCCCCTACCCCACCCCGCCCCCGCCCCCCCCCTCCCCCCCCCCCCCCTCCCCCCCCTCCCCCTCCCCCCCCCCGCTGTCCCTCTCCTCTCCTCTCTCTCCATCCTCTCTTCTCTCGTCTCTTTCTCTCTCTCTCTCTTTCTCTTCCTCTATCTCTTCTCGCTCTATCTCTCTCCTCTCTCCTCTCCTCTCCCTCTCTCTTCTATCTCTCTCATCTGCTCCTCCCACGTGGCCCTTTCCTCTCGCCTCCCTCCGGTCGCCTTGCTTTCGGCTTTGCCTTCTCCCTCCCTTTCCCACGCGTGCCCCCGGGGCGTGCGCTCCACTTCGCTCTCTTTCCTCCCGTCTGCGTAGCTCGGTCTGTCTCTGGCGCTCGTCCGATCTCGTGCCCCTCCTTTCGTGTGTCGTGTGGCTGGTGGTTTCGGCACTGGCTCCGGTTTTCCGCCCGGCGTGCTCTTGGTTCGAGTCTGGTCCGGCGGGTTGTTCTTTCTCGTCTGCTCTGTCTCTCTTTCTCTCTCGCTTCTCTCTCTCTCGCTCTCTCTCTCTCTCTCCTCGCTCTCCCTCTCCTCTCTCTCTCTTTCTCTCTCTCTACTCTCTCTCTCTCTCTCGCTCCTCTATTGTGCTGGGTTCGCGCTTACTCTCATCTCCACCACCCTCCGACTCCCCACGGTTGGTGTCCACCAGCAGCGCTACGCGAACCTCTCTTCTCAACTTCACTACTCCCGTCTCTAGACCCGCATCGTGCTCTCTCTTGACCCTGCCATTACTACTGGCCACTCCGCTCCAGATTCGCCCTCCTCCCAGTATCTCGCCACGCTTACATCTCTATCCTGCCCCGCCATGCTCTGGCGCATACCGCTCCAGCTTCGCCCTGGGTACCCCATTCGTGGGGGCGCTCCTTGGCGTGGTGTGCAGCATCGAGGTCGGTACCCAAGTGTGTCGTTCGCTACCGTCTTTTATATCTCGGGTCGGCTCGCTCGGCGGGGCGATGACCCGTCGTACAGGCAAATGGTGGGGGTGATCCAGTGGCCTTAGGGTGCTATTGCCGAGGGGCTTGGCTGCGGAGCGGAGCGCCATGCAGAGGTCCGCCGTTTGATCGGCCTCGAGCGCAGCTCGGACGTTACAGTCTCCCCCCCCCCTGGGAGGTGTGCTTTTCTGCATCCGTCCCTATCGGAGCTGTGCAAAGTACCTGGCGCCTTACTGGCGTTAGAGAGGTACGTGGGCCGTAGGAGGGGGGGGGGGGGGGGAGGAGGGGGGAAGAGGGAGGCAGAGGGCGAGATGGGAAAGGAACAGGTGCGTGCGCAACACGAAAAACAACGGAAGTGAGGAAGAGACGAGAGGGGAGCAAAATGTTTGTACTTGTTGAGTAAGGGTGTGGTGGGGTGGAGGGGTTGCGTTCTTCTAATTCTATTGCCCTGAGGGTATGGGTATTGCAACAGCTCGGGGTCGAGACTTGCTGTTTTTCCGGTGCAACGCGCCTGTAGGTTGATGCAGAGCACGCTCCAGGTTTTAGCACATTACACTTTCTGTGCGACGTCAACGTATACGGGATCAATGTAGGTTGCGTGGAACGGGCTGAGCGGGGTACATGCCTCAAACTGTGTGCCAAGTAGGCATCTGTTTGAGAGATTTATACTAGGAAGAAACTGTCAGGATGGCAATGACACCGACAGGGGTTGCGGTAGGAGGTATTCAGTGCAATCACCTGGTGTATTTTGGTGGCTGGAATAAATAAGGATGAAGGAATCAGTTCACCTGAGCTGGAAGACCAAAAGTACCGTTGTAGAAAACATCAGGGTTATGCTTGTTACAACATAACTGTATTGTAGTACCTGAAGTAAAATAATAAGGTAAAGCGGGAAATGCGCGAAAAACGGTCTAACCGAACGCACGAATTTCAGAGAATGGCACTGCCTCTATATGATTTATGGTTTGCAATGAGCGCCCTGTAGCAAGATGGCCCATATTTTGTGTCAAGTGCCAGAGCGATAAGTGCAAACAAATGTGCGAGATTGGTCTTTGAAACATTATCTAGAAATCTGCTGGTGGAAAGCATTTTCGGATGCGTGAATGTTGTTTGTTTAAGTGCAGAAGGTGTTAGTTTTTTTTGTACGGGAAGGGGGGGAATGAAATAAGCCTTGAAGGTAGTTTCAGGGGAGAGTGGAATAAATACAGAGAGACCAGAAAAAGAGGCTTAAACATTTAGCAGAGGAGATATTGTGGAGAAATAGGGCGTAAGTCATGTGGAGTAATGAGACTAGAGGCACTTCGCCTGCTGTTGCTGAAATCAACGAGTTTGGTTATTGAGTTAATATTATTTGTTATCTTATTAATTGTCCACTGGTGCAAGATGCCTAAGGTCCTCACGAAGGCTCCTGGTACTGCGCGAAGCCTAGGGGGGTATGCATGGCGGTCTAGTACGAACAAAGTGAAGAGTGATAGCCCAGAGTATTCAGAACTGGAAGATTAAATCATTAGTGATCGTCGGAAAACCGGGGGAGAATATACTTGTGAGTCAATCTTTAGGAGTCGAAATGATACAAGATTGTCCCCTGACTGTATGCATTAATTTAGGCCTTGTGTTCTTTACGTTAATTACTCTAAATGGCCTTCAATCTAGGAGCGAGCTTTGACTAATATTTAGTTGCTGGTGACTTTCTAAATACTAGTACTCCAACTTCAATGTCCTTGTGGGCGGGCAACTTTGTGGTTGAAATGACAGTACTATTTACCCTTGAAATTAGTCAAATGCTTCTTGTGATCTGGAAGATTGCCTTGTTTCTCTTTAAAAGATAATTCAGCCTAATTATCATCATATAGAAGGAACTTGATTTTTCATCAATAGGTCATATTGTATGTCTTTTATCCATTCCTATAAAAGAAAATGTGTGGTATCACCTAGGATGAATGAAGTCCTATATATATATATATATTTTCTATATATATATATATATATATATTATATATATATATTCTATTAGTATATACATATATAGTAATATACATACATATATACAATATATTATAATCTACTATATATATATATATATATATATATATATATATAATAATATATATACACAGCACACACACACACACACCAGAACACACACACACACCACACACACGACACACACCACACACACACACACACACACACACACACACACACACAATCCACACACACACTTACACACACCACACACACACACACACACCACACACACCACACACACATATATACTTTATATATATAATTTATATAGATATATATATATATATATATATATATATCATCATCATCATCATCAAGGCTAACGCCGCGTGGGGCGCAGGCCGCAATCCCCCTTCGCTTCAGCCACGAGGATCCCTCTAGGCGAGTCCTCCAGGCAGCACATCTCTAATTCCTCGCGACAGGTCTCGTCGAGCGGCCAAGCCATGATCTCCTAGGACGTCCCACAGGTCTCCTCCACCCATGGTTGTCTCGCAGAGAGACAACCTGATGGGCAGGGTCGTCCATAGGGAGGCGAGCTAGGTGGCCATATAGCCTGAGTTGGCGATCCCGGATTATGCAAGTAACAGGTCCCATGCCAATCTCACGGTGTAACCGCCGGTTGGACATGTGGTCCTGCCAACTGTACCCCATGATCCGGCGAAGGGACTTGTTACAAAAGGCATCAAGGCGAGACTCCAAAGCGCTGGATAGCGTCCAGGTTTCGCTTCCATAGAGCAAAACTGGAAGTATCAAGGCCTTGAAGACACGCAGCTTGGTCCTTCTGCATAGGTACCGACATCTCTAAACGCTCTTGTTGATCGAGTTCATGGCTCCTGTTGCCAGACCAATCCGTCTACTGACTTCCTGGTCTGACAACCCAGAGATATGGACTACGCTACCAAGGTATGTAAAACTTTCTGTGACTTCAACGTCCTCGCCGCAAGCATGGATTGGTTCCCCTATCAGGCCCCCAAAGTCCTGAATCTTGGTCTTGGTCCAGGAGACCTCTAGGCCACAAGTGACTCCAAGGACTCAGATAGGATGGCAACATCGTCGGCAAAGTCAAGGTCTGAGACCTTAATATTGCCTAGTGTTGCTCTGCACTGACTTTGGCTAGTAGCTCTGCCCATTATCCAGTCCATACAAGTGTTGAAAAGTGTGGGTGCAAGGACACAGCCTTGCCTCACCCTTGAATTAACAGGGAAGAAGTTCGACATACCCCCACCACACTTTACAGCACTTTCAGTACCAGTATAGAGGCTTGCTATCAGGCCAATAATCTGTGTTGGAATTCCCCTGAGCCTCAGGATCTCCCATAGCGATTCCCGATGCACCGAGTCAAACGCCTTCTTGAGGTCGATGTAGGCTGCAAGCAACCCACGACCAAACTCACGACGGCGTTCCACAATTACTCGAAGTGCTAGTATACGGTCTATTGTGGACTTGCCAGGAGTAAATCCAGACTGCTCCGGTCTCTGGTGCCTCAGTAGGTGGTTGCGGATCCGTTTCAGAAGAATGTGGGCGAGAACCTTGCCTGGTATGCTGAGCAGTGTAATGCCACGGTAGTTGCTACAGTCCCATCGATCCCCTTTCCCCTTCCAGACAGGGATGACTACGCCCCTCAGCAGGTCAGGGGGAATGGTACCAGACTGCCAAATGGCAGTCAGGACTGTATGCAGGCCCCGAGCCATAGGTTTACCCCCAGCCTTTAGCAGTTCAGCAGGGATATCACATATGCCTGCAGCTTTCCCACTCTTCAGCTTGGAAATCGCCAGCCTAACCTCTGTTAGGGTAGGAGGTTCCTCGCTGATGGGTGGGTCCGGCACAGGCACTGCGACATCGCTTGCATCCAAGCTAACTGTTGGAGGGTCCACCTGGTACAACTGTTCAAAATACTCAGCCCAACGTTCACGAACCCCAACATGATCTGAGATGATCTGTCCATCCGCTGATCGGACTGCAGTCATCTGTGAGGAGGGCCTAGGGTTCAGTTTTCTCAGGGCTTGGTAGGCAGGGCGAAGGTCATTTACCAAGAAATGGCCTTCGACCTCCTCAGCAAGATTCCTGATAGACTGTTCCTTGTCCCTTCTCAGCAGTGTCCGAGCCCTACGCACCATGGAACGACGCAAGACTTGATTCCCTTTCAGCCCAGCCTTGCGACACGCTTCAGTGGCCTCTAATGTCTCCAGGGAGATGGTATTCTGCCTTGTCCTTGGGCGTACGCCAATGGACTGCTTCGAGTGTTACACGCTTGAAGGACTCCCACAGAGCAACTGGGTCCGTCAGGTTGCTGGTTTCTGTGAATCGGTCAGAGACTGCCGTGGTGAACCCACGGGCACACACCACCTCCCTTAGTCTGTCCAAGTGAAACACCTTAGGGTGGCCACTGGAGGGACGGGGAGTTTTGAAGTGGACCCGCAGGGTAGCCACAAGCAGCCTATGGTCGGTGCCACAGAACTCAGCACTCCGGTAAACCCTGCAGTTCTGGAGGATCCTCCATCGCGTGCTGACAAGAATGTGGTTAATCTCCTTGGCCACATTACCCATATCGCTGTACCAAGTCCAGCGATGCGGGTTGGAGCGCTGGTACCAGGAGCCAGAGATCCTGATTTTCTGGGACCTAGCAAAGTCCCGGAGAAGGAGGCTATTCTCGCTGCTGGGATCAGCTCCCGAGCCATGTGGGCCGACAGACATCTCGTAGCCAGCTCGGTCACAGCCGGATACCGCATTGAAGTGGCCCAGAACTATGCGAATGTCTCGCCAGGGGCAATCATCTGCCACAGATGCTAGTTTGGCGTAGAACGCCTATTTCACATCGGTTTTATATACATCGGTAGGAGCGTATACAGCAATAAGAGACAAGAAGCCAAAAGCATGCTTCAGTCTCAATGTCATGATATGCTCATCAACCGGTGTCACCTCGACTACCGCGGGCTGAAGACGACTGGAGATGGCTATGGCTACACCCTGGAGGTGGTGACCATCGCTACGGCCCGACCAGTAGTAGGTGTAACCACCCACACTGATCGTGCCGCTACCAGGTCTTCTCACCTCTGAGAGGGCAGCCAACTCAACTCCCAGTCGCTTCAATCCCGCGATAGCAGAGGTAACCGCTCATCCTGCCGCAAGGACTGGATGTTCCAAGCGCCTACCCGGAAAGCACGCCTGAGGTTAAGCCTCGGGTGGTCACTCCGGGTGCACGCCACCTCTGCCACCCCCGCCAACACAGCCCCAAATAAAGGGGGTCGGCAGGCTGTGGGACCGCCTATCCACCTGTGGGGTTCCCGAGGGCTTTCCCCCACAAGCTTCATGATGGGTTGGCGCCTGCCGGGGCGCAGGCGGGACGAGTAACTCTCGTTCCAATCCTGCACACCGACATTTGCCCTCCCAGCGGGACCCACAGCCCGCCTTACTTGCTGGGTGGGAGGGACAACACCCCTCCCCCCAGCATTTCCATTTATAACGGACGTTGCCAGAGGGTCATTCTGGGGGGAGGAGGACTGGCAAGGCCCACCTCCCCCGAGCCGCCCCATTACCCCAGGGTGTCTAGGGGGCAGGAGTTGGTACGAAGCCAGAGCGTGTCCACACGCCGGTGGGCCATAACTCTGTACCTCTGGGGCCTCCTGCTGCTCCGATATCCCCCACAGATTTAGCCTGGGACCGCAAGGTACCCAGTTATCCATGGGTGGCCACGAGGAGGCACTGCAGAAATCTTGATGATGGAGAGGCTGTGACCTGGCAGGGGAGACTTATGCAGAAGCTGCTCCCTTTTTCGCACTGGGCTAGCCAGGGGTGGAAGCTGCAAGCGAGAAGGCATGCAAACACTTAGCACTATCTAGGCTACCACACCATCGCTTCACATCACCATGCGCGTGAAGCACCCATCCATATGTATATATATAAATATATATATTATGTATATATATATATATATATATATATATATATATATATAGATATAGTATATGTATATGTATATTATTATATATATATATATATATATATATATATATATAATATATATATATATATATACATATATACATGGTTTAGTGAGAGTGTAACTGATGCCGACAAGAGGTGGAGGGAAGACCCGTGAAAGGACCTAGATCTGGCACCAGTTATCAGTGGCTAGAATTAGGCAAGGAACAGCCACAGTGGGATGCCGTATCCCTGGAAAGCCCAATCACCATGTTCCCTGGGGTCAGTTTGAGACATTGCGCCTGCAAAATGGCATGATACAGCAAAGTTGGTTGGATGCTGCTACCGGAGAGCAACAGTGGTCAATAGTGGCACCACTGTCTCAACGTGAGGAAGTGCTGAGAGAGATGCACGATGGGAAGAACAGCGGCCACCTAGGGATCAGAAGGACAATGGGGGATGCTGTGGCATCACTTTACTGGAGTGGTGCAGTATATGCAGCAAAGAAAGGGCCCACAGAGAAGACACGTGCACCCCTGCAGCTGTACCAGAATGCATGGCCTTGGGCATCACTGATCCTTTGCCCTGCACTGAAAGGGAAAACACGTATATTTGGGTCTCCATGGATTACTTGTCAAAGAGGCCAGAGGTGTGTGCCCTTCCCAACCATGAAGCAGAAATGGTTGCAGAATTCCTGGTGACACAAGTCTTCACCTGATTTGGGGTCCCAGGGGAGTCTCGGGTCTTTAGGGAGTGTTGTCACCTTGGGGTCCACAAGATCCTCACCACTCCACTGGGACCCCAGAGTGATGGTATGGTAGAGAGATTATTGTCACACAACTAGCTAAGTATTGCGAGGAGGAACAACATGACTAGGTTAAGTGGTCTTGTACATGGCGTACCGGGCAGCTGAACGTGAGTGCATGGGGATCACGCCATCTCCTCTGATGTTCAGCCATGAGTTCTGCCCCCTAGTCAATTTCTAAGTATTTTTACGCTTTTATTTCACTTTACTTCATGACCTGTATGTAGGCATAATATACAATTTTCTTATCCTAATATTACATTATTCTTTGCATGGAAGTCTAAGTATTTTTATGAGATTGATCTCACTTTATTTTGTGACCCGTATGAGGATAGTCGGGTCAACTATTTAAATGGGGGAGGATAGTGTTACAGAAATACATTTGTAACTATGTGTATGTGTGTGTTGGTGGCGATGAAAAAGCGCGGGTTGTAGGGTGGCGCGAGACTCCGAAGCATTGATTGACTGCCTGAGTGTAACTTACTGGCGGAGTGTACGAAAAAGGGGTCAGTGAGCGTATGTTCTGTGGCTCCAGCTGTGACTTTCACTTAATTATAAGTATAAAGCTGTGCTGAAGCTGTGTGTGTGAGAGAGAGAGAGAGAGAGAGAGAGTGTGTGTGTGTGTGTGTGTGTGTGTGTGTGTGTGTGTGTGTGTGTGTGTGTGTGTGTGAGACCGCCTTTTCCCGACGTGACCTGATTTGTCACTAAACCCTATGGACTGCATATATATATATATATATATATATATATATATATATATATATATATATATATATATATATATATATATATATATATATATATATATATATATATATATATATGTATAATATACATATATTTATAAATACACCATCATCATCATCAAGGGGCTAACACCGACGGGGGTGCATGGCCGCATCCATCCTTCGCTTCCAGACACGAGAATCCCTCGAGGCGAGTCTCCAGGCAGGCCCCCCCCTAATGGAAGCCGCCTTGCCGCGGTGGGGGGGCTTGAGGTCCCACTGATCTAGTGAGCCGGACCGGAGGGCTACCCATACTGGAGGGGTCACCAGTGAGGGATGAGACAAAATGGCTTCCTGGTGCACCAAGGCCTATGAGAGGGGATGGTGTACCCATCCCTAGTTCATTCCATCTTGGACCAGGGAGAACTCTCCCATGTGTGTTTGCCGTGCGTGGCATCCCGTATTACCAGGAGACAGGAGTCCTGGAGGTTGAGCGATGCTGCACGCTGCGCCCTGCAGCTAGCAACACACCTCTTTGGTCCTTTATTCTGGTTAGACGGGTGGCTTGATCAAGGCCCGGTCAAGTCAATCGGCTGGTCAAATATGGCTAGGGTCAAGCAGGCACTATTCAGTCGGTAGCGCATAGGTCCCGCGACTGCCATCAGTACTGTAATAGTGGCTGCGTATATTTCCTCATTACCCCTGTGGCTGTTGGGAGATTTTGAACCCCAACTATAGCTTCCCCTCGTTGGACTCCATGGTAGGTGGGGGGGTGAGGAAATGAAGAATTCAAATGAGTATGAGTACTACAAATTTACAAAGATCTAGCTCTCTCCCTGACGACCTGCGCAATCCCTCGACCATTCTCTCTGGAAAATCACATGTTGTCACTCTGGAACCTTTTCAGTTTCCAAAGGGCAAGAATGGGAATCGTAATGGTTCCCGGGCTCCCAAACCAGGTAAGAAGGGGAAAAGTCCTCCTCAATCCACTAAGGAGATCTTACCTGGTAAATATGAAAGCATTTCATATAGTAAGTACCTGGTAGTGAAGACCATTGATGGTGTATCAATCATGGATCTTGACATTTTTGAGGTTCATCAGAAAATAGTTGAAGTATGTCAACGTGATCCTCGCATCACCCCACAGCGAGATGGTAGCCTGATAGTTGGTTTCGTCACCAGACATGCGATATGCAACATTCCTGGGGCTCAAGTTTCATGCTCTCCTCATAAAACCCTCAATCAGTGTAATGGAATTGTCTTTTCCCGAGACCTGATGAGGTATTCTGAGGAGAAACTGTTAGAGGAACTAAAGAATTTAATGTAGTGGCAGTAAAAACGTTTTAGGAAGAAAGTTGATGGTTTGGAACAGTCGACACCAGCTCTTCTTCTAACTTTTAACACATTAGTCCTTCCAGAATCGGTTAAGTTAGCTTGGTACCACCTCAAGGTAAAGCCATATGTGCCCAACCCTATGCGGTGCTTCCACTGCCAAGGTTATGGGCATGGAGCCAACTCTTGCCGTTTTAAAGAAAATGGACAACCAAGAGTATGTGTAAAGTGTGGTACAACAGGTCATCAAGGAGATGCAAACTGTCCATGCTGTACCC
>NW_023653389.1:0-4937 GCF_015228065.2 Penaeus monodon
TTTTAAATTTTTACATTTAAAATCTTTTAAATTGTTTTTTACTAAAAACATTTAAATTTTTTTATTATTATTGTTATTTTTTATTAATTATTTTTTTTATTATTTTTTTTTCATTTTTCTTTAACATCATTGTTTTTTTTTTTTATTTCTTCTTAAATTTATTAAAAATCAATTTTTATTGCTGTTTTTTTCCCAAATTATTTTTTTCTTTTATTATCATATCATTTTTTATTTTTTTTTTTTAGTAGTAGTATTTTTTTGATTTGGTTTTTTTTGGTTTTCAATTAAAATTTTTTAATTTATTTTTTTTATTCCCGTTTTTTTTTTTGGTTTTTTTTTTATTTTTTTTTTTTTTTTTTTTATTATTAAAAAAATTTATTACAGTAGTATGTAAAATACTACTTTTTTTTTTTTGTTATTGTTATTAGTTTAATGTTATTTTTTTTTTCCATTTACCATTTGTTATTATTATAAATTTATTTTAAAAATTCCATTAATTTTTACCAAAATTTATTATTTTTTCCCCTTAAATTTTTTATTATTTTTCATTAGAAAAATTATTAATTAAAAATTTTTTTGGTTTTTTTATTATTTACGTTTTTTTTCATCCCCTCATTCCCCTTTTTCCCCTTGTCGGGTCGTTTTGGTTTTTTTTTCTCTCCCCGTTTTAGCCTGGAAAAAAACTTTAATTCCCACGAAACTGCGGAGTTGAAAAAGGGCACTTCCCTTTTGAGTAAAAAAAGGGGGGGTTTTTTTGATTTAAAAACTTTTTGGGGGGAAAAAAAACCCCCCCAACCACCCACTTCAACCCCCAACACCACCACCCACAAAACCCCCACCCCCACCCAACCACCCCCCCACAAACCCCCCCAAACCCCCCCAAAAAACACCCCCCCCCAACAAAAACCACCCACCCCCCAAACCCCCACAACAACCACCCCACCAAACCACCCCCCACCCCCACCACCCCAACCCCACAAAAACCCACACCAAACACAACCCACCCAAAAAACCACAGTATAAAGAGGTTCCATATTACGAATCTATGTGAATCCTATTCTAACTCAATTTTGTTTTTTCAATTTGTTATATCCCTTATTTTTTTTCAATTTTTTTCCCCTTTTATTTTTTATTATTTTTTTTTTTTAATTTTATTTATTTTAAAACCCTTGTTATTTTTTTTTTTATTACTGTTTTTTTACTATTTATTTTATTTGGGTTGTTTTTTTTTTTTGTGTTGGTTGTTTGTTTTATTAAAATTATTATTATTTTTTTTTAATTATTTTTTTTTATTTAAATTATTTTATTTTTTAATTATTTTTTTTTATTATTATTTTTTTATTTTTTAATTAAACCCCATTCATCCCCCCATCACCATCACCCCTCCACCCATTTTTTTATTTTCATCATTTAATTTATTTTTCCTAATCCCCCTCAAATTTTTCCATTCCTTTATTATTGTTTATTTGTCGTTGCTTTTTTGTTTTTTAATGATCAATTTTATTTATTTTCCCCATTTATACTTTTTCATTTATCCATCATTATTTTTCATTTCCATAAATTTTTTTTTTTCTTTTTTTTTTTGTTCCGGGCCGCCCGGGGTTTTTTTTGTCCGTTCGTACGTTGGCATTTATATTTTACCCCCCGAATTTTTATTTCGTAATCAAATTTTTAAAAATTGTTTTTTATTTTAAAATTATCATTAAATTTTTTATTAAAATTTTAATAACTTATTTTTTAGTTTGTTTTTTTTTTTTGTTTTTTCTTCTTTTTTTATTATTTTTTATTATTATCCCCTTTTTATTTTTTTTTTTTTTAAATTTTAAAATTATTTTTACTTTTATTATTTTTTTAAAAAAATTTTATTTTTTATTTATTTTATTTTTTTTTTTATTATTAAATTTTTTTTGTGTTGGGGTTTTTTTGTTTTTTGTTGGTTGTTGTTTTTTTTTTTTTTTAAAATTTTTTATTTTATTTAAAATTATTTTTTTTTTATTATTATTTATATTTTTTTTTCAAATTATTATTTTAAAATATTTTTTTTGTTTATTATTTTTTATTTATTAAAAATTAAAATTTTTTCAAATAAAGATTTTCCAATCCCCCCATCCTTTTATCAGTTTATCATTTTAAAAAAAAATTTTTTTGATTTTTTTTTTTTTAATTTATAATATTTAATAAAAAATTTAAAAAATAAAAGTTTAATAATAAAATAAATAATTTAAAAATAATAAAATTTAAAAATAAAAAATTTAATAAATAATTAATAATAAAATAATATAAAAAAAATTAAATTAAAAATTTTAATAAAACAATAATGGGACAATTTTAAAATAATTTTAAAAATATAAATTTTAAAATTAAATTAAAAAAAATTAATAAAAATTTTGGGGTTTAAAGAAAAAAATAATAATGGAAAGATTAATTTTTAAAAAATAAAAAGTTAAAAAAATAATTTAATTTAAAAATTTAAAAAAAATAATAAAAAAATAATGATAATTAACAAATTAATGATTTTAATAAATTTATGATAATAAGGGGGAAAAATGAAATAATAATAATAATATGGATTTAAATAAGAATTAATGGGAAAAAAAACAAATTTTTTTTTTTTTTTTTTGGGGTGTTTTTTTTTTTTTTACTTTTTTTTTTCATTAAATTTTATTTGGCTATCATTACAATTATTTTTTTCCCCCTTTTTTTTCGTTTTTTATTTCAAAATTTAAAAAAAATATAAAGGGGGAAAAACAGATTTTTTTGATGAAAAAATTGCCAAAAATTTTTATTTTTTTCATCCCTTATGGGGGGGATTTTTGGGGAGTTAGTAGTTTTTGTTATCCATAAAATCATTATTATTCATTATTAAAATTTTCATCATTATTATTATTATTTTGTAGGGTAGTTATAAATTTTAATCATTTTTATATTATTTTTTTATCAAAATGGGGGTTTTAATTTTTTTTTTTTTTTATTTTTCATTACAAATTTTTTATTTTATTATTTTTATTTATCCCTTTTTTTTTTTGCATTATTATTTTATTGTTTTTTTTTTTTTTTTATTTTTATTTTTTTATTAAATTTATTTTTTATTATTATTAAATTTTTTTTATTAAAAAATAATTTATCAATCCCTTTATCATATCCTACAAACATCATTTATTATCAAAATTTATCATTTTTTTCCCTTTCAATCATCATCATCATCCCCTTATTATTATTATTTTATTTTTATTTTCATTAATAAATTTAAATTATAATTCACTCTTTTTTTCATCATCCATCCATCCTCATCATCATCATCATATCATCATTTATCACATCAATTCATTTTCATCATCATCTTTTTTTTTTTATTATTATTTTAATTTTTTATTATTTTTATTATTATTATTTTTAAATTTTTAATTCATCCTCATCCCCTTTTATCATTCCCCTTCATCTAATCAATTCCATTAAATCCCCTTTATTTCAAATTTCAATTCCCTCAAACATCCCATCCTCATCATCATTTTCCTATAAAATTTGTTGTTGTTTTTGTTTTTTTTTTTTTACTTCAATTACGGCAAATTTATTGTTAAACATTATTACCTATATTTTTATTCTTTTTATTTTCGGGATTTCATTATCAATTTTCATTTTTTTTTTTTATTATTGTTATCATTGGTTTTTCTTTATTTATTGATGGGAATTTTTTATTTTAATTTATTTTTTATTTTTTTTAGGAAAAGTTGGGGAGTAAAAAATTTCTAAAATGAAGTTTTTTTTAATATTTTTTTATTTTTTTTTATTATTTTTAAAATTAATTAAATTTTTAATTTTTATTTTTTTATTAAAATTTTTTACTATTTTTTGTTTTTGTTTTTTATTGTTATTTTTGTCGTCCCCTTTTATTTTTAAAATAAATGAGGTAAGGGAAAAAAAAATAATAATAAATTTTAAAATAATTAAATAATAATAAAATTTTTAAATAAATAAACAAAAAACAAAAATTTTTAATAAAAATATATTTTGGGGGATGATGGGTAAAATAAAAAGTGATTTAAAAAGATAATAATAAAAAAAAAAAAGATTTTTTTATTTTTATTATTATTTATTATTTTTTTATTTTTTTTATTTTTAATTATTTATTTTTTTTTTATTTTATTTTTTATTATTTTTCATTATTATTTTATTAAATTTATTAAATTTTTTATTTTTTTTTTATTATTATTATTATTTTTTAATTATTATTTTTTTTAATTAAAAAATTTTTCATTTTTATTAAAAACTTAAAATAATGATTTTATTTTTGAGGTTAAAAAAAATGATACTTTACTACTACTAAATATTAAAAAAATAATAAAAGATATTTTTTTTTTTCCCCTCATAATAATATTTTGGGAAAAAAATTAAAAAAATTGATTTTAAAAATGATAATAAAAGTAAAATAAAAAAAATGGGAATAGTAATGAAATGGATAAATTTAATGATAAAATAAAACAAAAAAGAATTTAATAAAAAAATAAAAAACAATTTTAATAATAAAATAAATTTTAATAAAATAAAAGATAAATAATAATAATTAAATAATAGGGAATGGGGGGGGCAGGGATAACAAACAAAAAAAACAAAAAAAAACAATTAAAAAATAATTTAAAAAGAAAAAAAAAATAAAAAAAATAAAAATAATTAAAAAATTAATTTTAAAGGATTATAAAATAATAAAAAAATAATTAAAAAAATTTAATTTTAAATTATTTTATGTATTAATTATTTTTATTTTTCATTTTTTTTAATTTTTTAAATTTTATTGCTGTTGTTTTTATTTGGGGGTTTTCACTGGTCAAAAAAAAATTATTATTATTATTTATTATTATTTTTTTTATTTTTTAATATTTTTATTAATTAATTTTAATTTTAAAAATTTATTTATTATTAAAATTATTTTTTTATTTTAA
>NW_023653390.1:0-4937 GCF_015228065.2 Penaeus monodon
AAAAAAAAAAAAAATTTTTTTTTTTATCCCCCTATTTTCGTAACGTTTCAAACTCTCAGGTTCCTCCTAAGACACTTTCACTTTCGCTATTGTTTGTCGACGAGGAACTTACCATGATGTTTTGTAAATACTTATAATATTTTATTATTTTTATTTTTTTTTTGTTTGTATATTGTTATATTTAGTATGTTTTTGTGTGGGTGTTATCGCTCAGCTTCTATCTTCGTATTGATTGTCATTGTGCCATCCTATATCGCCTTACGCAGGGTCAGATCTCTGAATGAAAGCTCTCGCATGTGTTAAGCTCGCTACTTCTCTCCGCACCTCTCTCTATATGTGGCTGAGGGATAATTACCCCCTACTCTTGGTGTAACGTTTGCCTTAATTAAGTTTGTCACAGTGTAACAGAAAAGGAAAAACAAAGTTTCTCTATAGTCTCGCGTCTCTTGACCTTTGTCTTTTTTGCCTGTCTGACTCCCCTCTCTCTCTTCTCTTCTCTCTCTCTCTCTCCTCTCTCTCTCGCTCTCTCTCTATCTTCTATCTATCTCTCTCTCTCTCCTCTCTCCCCTCTCTTCCGTTGATGCCTTGCTTCCTCATATCCTAAATTGAAGGTTCCAGCTACTTTCACACAGCGAAATGGACAATGATAACTCTGATTGTATCTCAGCACAAGAAAAGAGCGAATCACTTTTGTTTTTTTTTTTCACGCCAGAATGAATCAGCTGCGAAATGTGTTTTAGTCATTACGTGATTTTGGCTCAAATTAATTTCAAAGCATTTTAATGATTTTTGGAACCCCCAAAAATGTTTTACCTAAAAAGTATGCACGTAAACTTAGAATTGGGCGTATTTGGGCTGGTTTAAAATCTCAAAATAAATATCCCCCCTGGTCTAAAGCACTAGAAACCACCGAGAGATCACTTTTAACAAGGGATCAGCTAATGGGGGAAGTTCTATCTCGGACTATCAGGTCATAATTCATCGGCAAGATTTTTTAAAAATCGAAATCCTGACTATTTCAATCACCACAACCATTATGTAAAAATTAACATCTTCTAGATATCTTTTCTTTGTCGGATTATCACTCAACATTTTGAAATAGAAATACAAAAACAACCCAAATTTTAAAAACTTTCTAACTGATATAAACTTGTATGCATAACCACATTCAAAGAATTGACTGGCCTCAAATGTATACATTTTAAACATGAAGATTAAGAACTTATAATCTGAAATAAATTAATGTAATCCTCATCGCCTTTATAATGCATCTCCCCCCCCTCCCCTTCACACGCTACGTACCACGACGCCTACCCGCATGGAACATTTTGAGCTGGTGCCCTAATTCTGATGACACTTTTGTAAAGAAAGTTTCCCAAATCTCGGACTGGTTAAATACAAGTGATTGTCGAAAAACTAAAACAATTCCGTACAGACGACCAAATAGCAACAACACCGACTGTCCTTTCGCAAAAAACGGCGTCTCCACCGACTTAAAAGAGGTCATTTAGATTAGATATTAAAGCATCGACTGGATCCTCTCTCACGTAGGAAGTAATTCGTTTGACATGGTAGAACGATTAGCCGATTTTCACTCTTCCATGAAGGTCTAAAAGTCTGCTTTCCTTCCTAACATTTTCCTAGAGATTGTGCAAATTGGATAGGTCTGAAAAAAAAAACAGATATGCATTACTTTTGGGCATTATATGGGTGTCACTGAATATAATTGCGCATCTGCAGCCCTTCATGTAACCCCGGTACATTTTGTTCAAATTTCCCCAAAATGTCTATTTGTTTTGTATCATCCTCAATCCCCCTCTTCTCTCTCTCTCTCTCTCTCTCTCTCTCTCTTCCTCCAATATATATATTATATATATATATATATATATATATATTATATATGCACACACACACACACACACACACACACACGCACGCACACACACACACACACACACACACCAAACACACCCAAAAACACACACACAAACACACAACACACACACCACACCCACACACACACACACACACACACACACACACCCCATATATGTATATATTATATATCAATACTTAATGCATATATACATATAATACACGCACACATATTGTCAAACAGACTCCCCTCCTCCACACACACAGACACACACACAAACACACACACACACACACACACACACACACACCATCTGTTTGGTTTGGAATCAGCCTGCGTAACTACGGGCGCTGCCACACCAAAGATAGCAACAAACTGAGCATCGGCTTTACATATCCGGATGAGATTTAATTTTTCTTTGGAAAGTGAAAAAGAAAGCTAGGAATCAGAATCACCATTCTTATCTTTAGCAAGCTGAGGCCTCAGTGTTAAAAAAAAAATTGTAAGTGGTAAGTGAGGGCGGATAAAGTGTGTGTGGAAGGAATAGCCTGTGTGTTATGTGGCATGAACTCAGCTGACATTAATTTTACTATTGTTAACGATTAGAAGATATATCTCAGGGGTGATTTTACTATCTTCAAAAGACATTGAACTTGACAACCAGAGTCAAGGATGGACATCGATACACAGAATTGTCTAAGGCAATACTGATATATCGCTACTTGAAAATTGTCTAAAGCATTTCCGGTATAAGTTGGATGCGATGTAATTACTGCAGCAGAATTTCTATCCGTGTATCAAAAATTTGATATTCTTATGTAATAGAAATTACCCAGAAAATAATATACTGATAACGTCTACACCACAATAACATCAATAACACTCGCAGCCAGGTGCATTCCCTTGCACTCAACGAAAATAAGTGTTTAAAAAGCAGTTCATAGAAAAGAGAAGGTACACTACGCCTTTCGACAGAGAGTATAAGTCACATGCATAATGTCTGATATTAAATGCTTAGTCTACTAGTAAATAACTTGACATACTGGACCCCCCCCATTTTCCCTTTCTTGTTGTTGTGGGAGGGGGTAGGAGACTATTTTGCATGGTCTCTATTTGTGTTTTGATGCTTTACTCATGAACTTTAAATATCGTATTTTAAAATTCTAAACGTTTATGTAATAATCTTTCCAGCTTTTTTAGGTCAGAGGATAATTATCCTAACAGATTATGAATCATTTTCGATAATTAGTTGAAATTACAGGAATGTAACATGCTCGAAATTACACCATTGTTAAATTTTATTCTATACACAATGATTTGCTATTCCGACATTCAAAGACAATGCCCCATTTTCTGCATCCTCTTTGGGATGATCAGTGCCACTATCCGGTGTCTGGAAACGGCATGAAAACCAAATTTCAGTCCCCAATCCCGGTAAAGGACCATCACCACAAGGCCTATCGCTTTCCATAAAAGACCTTTTGCCTATCTACTGTAGTGGCACGGTAAACCGGCGAAGGAAGGATAATAGTGGGGGTAACCGTGATAACACTGTTTTAAAGTGAGGGTGTCCCGCGAGGATGTAATGAGATTCAGGATCGGGTTCTGGTCTCTTGTGGTTGGTTACTTGAGAGAGTTATCATAGGAATTGCTGGGAGGCAGCCAGAGTAAGGGTAGCGGGTAGTCAGGTGGTATCCATAGCGGGGATCCATAGTGGACTGCCTGGTGACTATAACTATTGGCGTATACAGATCAGCTGCTGGTCCAGATTAGCTTCCGGCGTGGAGTCAACTGAACGTTTAGTGAGGCTGTGAACTTGAGGAGCCACGGAGGAGGTTCCGCCACCTGGATACTTGGCCATTCCATAGCCCTCCAGTGGCTTTACATTTGGTGGTAGTTGTAAAAGGCTAGGGGTATGGTGATAAGGGTAGGGGGGGTAAATTGTGGGTTCGGGATCACCTACGAAATACGGTCCTGCCAAACACAAAAATGCGATTTTTTTTAAAAAATTTAATTTTATCTTGTAACACTTGAAAAAAAGTTGAACTTTACACACCACCCACCCACACCACACACACCACCCCACACCAACACACACACCCCAAACACCACACAACACCACACACACACCCCTATTATTGTAAAGTGCGTCTGTGCCTATATGTATACATATTTTACACACACATTGTAGAGGGGGTGACCGGTTTACTCACAAATCCCTCGCAAAGGGCCCAGGGCGGTTTTCCTTCGATGGACTTTGGTTTTGGCAGTGGAGACCCTTCCCCGGTGGATGCCCCTTCCCTCGATCTTTTTGGAAAGGGTGCGAACCAGCGTTGGGGGCCCACCTATATATATATATATAAAATAATATTATTATATAATTTTTTTATAATTAAAAAAATATAAATAATATAAAATATAATTTTTATATTATATACTAACCCAATTTTTAATTTTCATATACACTCATATTTTACACACACACACACACACCACCACCCCCCACACACACACACCACAACACACACACACACACACCCAACACACACACACTTTCCCCACACCAACCAAACACACACACACACCCCAAAACACACACACACACCACCACACACCAAAATTTTTATAATATAATTACATATATACTTACATGCTTTTATATTATACGTACACACACCCACCGCACCACACACCCCCACACCCCACATACACACACTACACCCCACACACATACACCCCACCACAAAACCCTATATATATATATATATATATATATATTAATTTAAAATATATTCATATATTATATTATAAAATATATATTAAATATTATTTAAAATTATATATATACTATACCATACACACCTTTTTTATATTATATAATAAAATATATAAAATTTTAATATATTATATACATATTATATTAATATTTATATTAAAAATAATATATTTATATATAATATAATATATATACCTACACACCTTCATAACATTATACACAAAACCCCTTTTTTATTAGTAAAATTTAATTTTTAATTATTATTATTATATATATAAATAATAT